>NC_057799.1:401516088-401816088 GCF_018294505.1 Triticum aestivum
GGCCTGCGATTGGCCGGGCGCGCGGCGGACGTTGTCCGGCCGGAGCGGACGCGTCCGGCGCGGCGCGGAGGGAGAGGGTTAGGGTTCGTCTGCAGTTTCGTTTTTTCGGGATGCCCACTTATTTATAGGTAGAGGGAGCTAGGAGGCTCCAAATGAGGTGCGGTTTTCGCCCACACGGTCGTGATCGAACGACCTAGAGCATGGAAGAAAGTTTGGTGGGTTTTGGGCTGGTTTTGGAGGGGGTTTTTGCTGGATACTCAAATGGACATTGCGGATGCCCGGTTAACCGTTGGAGTACCAAACGACCTCCGAATGGAACGAAACTTCACCGGTAGTCTCCGGGTGGTATATTAAGACCACTTGACAAGCCTCGGTCCATTCCGAGAAAGTTTGACACACGCACACGAAAGAAAACAAGAGGGGTGCACCGGAGGAGATAGGAGCGCCGGATTGCAAAACGGACAACGGGGAAAATGCTCGGATGCATGAGACGAACACGTATGTGAATGCAATGCGCATGATGACATGATATGAAAATGCATGACATGACAAAATACAAAACGAAAAACAAAACCCGACAACGGAGGGAAAAACATATCACATAGCCGAAAATGGCAAGAGTCGGAGTTACAAATATGGCAAGTTACATGCGGGGTGTTACACCCCACCACGCAAAAACCTCGAAAGATCTCTCACGGGCAGGCGATGGCTCCCAGGAGCGCCCTAGCCGTTGAGGCGAACATGCCAAGCTGGCGGCGCTGGAGTCGTTATCCATCGATGGCATGCCCGATCAGCTCAATAAGCACCTCAATAAGCAGAAGGAGTTCATCCACGGCTTGGTGGAGCTGCTGAAGGAGAGCCTCAACGACATGCCCGCTGAGCTGAATGAGCAGGGGGAGTTGACCGCCGGCTTGGTAATGCTACTGAAGAAGAGCATTGCCTTGGAGAACAAGGCGACTGGCGAAATCCTGCAACTTCAGGAGGACAAGGGGAAGCTCTGCCATGAGCTCGACCTGCTGAAGGAGGAGAACACCGGCTGGAAGAAGCTGCATGAGAATAGTAGTTCCTCGATGAAGATGTTGCAGGCCCTCGTCATGGAACAGAAGGAGGAGTTGGCGAAGCTCTGCATCGAGCACCCGACTGCTGTCAAGGTACGTAATGCGGCCGTGGAACAGATGATGAAGGCTCGCGTCGAGAAATCCCGCGTCATGGACACAATGAAGAAGATGGCGGAGGAGACGCGCAAGGAGATGGAGGTCGTGGAGGCGATGAAGAAGCAGTTACGACTCCGCGGCCAGCAACCCTTCATGTAGTGAGAGCAGCACCCGAGACTTGTGTGTGCGTCTTCCTTCTTTTTTGGGGGTGATAATCTTCCTTCTGCTTTTGCCCCTGTGTTTCTTCTTTTGCTTCGGGTGTTTCGCCGCACGTGTCACCTTCTATGCGAGGCATGAATAGAACCATGCTAAAAATGAGATGACTAGCAAATTAGATCATTCTTTATCGCCAACAAAACAATGCCTCTTGCTAGTAATATATAATAAGAGTAGAGAGTAGAGGATATGGCACTGGGCTGCCGTGTTTCGTGCTCCTCCGTCGTACTCCAGTGAAAACCTTGAGTATAGCGCATGGTTCTTTGCTCCTCCTCAGGTCGTTGGCACATTTATACGAGTAGTTAAATCACAAGGCCCCGCCTTCTAGCAGTAATGAGCCGTCAAATCACAAAGGCCATCGCCTCTCTTGAAACCGACCTAGCTAGACTGCCCCGCCCTCTAGCCTTTTAAAAATGTATACTTCTGTACAGTAGTAGGATCGCTGGATTGTGCCATGGAGAAAAACTAACAAGATGAAATTAAAGAAAAAAGGTGGTACATATAGAGAGCGCTCGTCGCCAAATTATGCATATAGTACTATTAAAAAAGCTAGTACGTGCTTAAATGGGGTGCTAAATTCTATTAAAGAAATTAGCATACCTCTTTAATTCTTGGGTTCTTATTATTTATGACACTAGTTTGTGTATCACCACTTAGTTTTGCCATTAGAAGTTACAACTACTCAAAAATGCCATCGATCCGTGAGATGCCTGCTCAAAAATGCAATTAGATATCTAAAAAATGCCATTGTTGAGTTATATGTTTGCTCAAAAATGCCATTAGACATTGTGATTTTCACGTCAAAACCATTGACCATGTTACATGAAAAAAATAAGCCGATTCTCACAATGATAATTGTGGCCCCACTTGTCAGGAGTAACCAAGCGAACAATTTTACAGGAAAATAAGAACGCTGTTGGGATCAAGTAGACCCCACACTTTACTTTACTGTAGTGAGATAGAGGGAGAGCTGGCATGTTGGTCCATCGGTATTTATGTCATTATAACATGGCAAAAGAGATTTGAGTCACAATAATGGTGTCCAGCACAACACACCCCTCAAATAAAACTAAGCACCCTGAAATTCTTTGACAAAACTAAGCCCCCTGAAATTCTTTGACAACTAAACTGCTGGCTATATGATGTTGGCCATATATATTGTATGTATATAATGTGAAGAAACGAGTGGTAGTCGTAGTACTATACCAACTAAAAGATGAACTATAAGAAATACTAGTATGTACGTACTGAGGAGTTAAAGTAACAAGAAGAAACATAACATAGTTCTGCTGGGGGCTCAGCACAACACACCCCTCAAATAAAACTAAGCACACTAGAAATTAAACTAAGCAACTAATCCGGTAGACACTGCATTAGAACCACCATGAGCAACGACACTGCCACCTTACTCAGAGTCCTCGTCCACGTCCTCGACTTCGTCCTTGTCCCTCTTGCTCTTGGCCGATACTTCTTTGCTTGAACCGCACACTTGGCTCTTGCTCTTCATCCAACCCTTGTAGATATTGAAACAAAGGTAGCCATCCATTGCAGCGTAGTGGATGTGGTCTATATCTAGTACATTCCACTGCCATGCACGATGAAACGTGTGCGGAGGTTTCTTCAATTTACCGTACGAAGGATGAACCATGGCTCCTGCCAAGGTCAGCATTGAAGGCTTATCACGGGAGGACACCAGCCCTTTCTTCTGGAGGTCAATGGGGTTGCCTACAACAAGGCCTATCCGACCCAGGATTTCCTTGTCGTTCCTAAAGTCTACAGTAACGAATTTGACTAGGCCGCCCTTGAGGAACTTCTTAAATTCCTCGCACTCAATGTCGGCATGGCATATGTGGTAGACCAAGCATAAGTCATGCACACAAACCTGGATCACGGTGGGCTTCTTCTTCTCTGCCTCCTTTAGATTCTTCTCGCTTCCCAGGACTGTGGTGTACTCAACATCTAGCCCAGCGACCCACTCATCATTTGAGTTTTTGAACATGCGTCTGAAGCGAGCAAGGCATCCTTTCACCGTTGCGGAAGAACGGGTGTAGATGACGTCGAACTCATCGCCGGTGATGGTTCTAACCTTGTACTCACCGCTGATCATGGAGATTTGGGACACCATGGATTTGGGAGGAGGGTTAGGATTAGTGGAACTACCGTAATGTGAAAGGACGGGACGACTAGGAGTGGTTTATCAATTGTAAAAATGCCGAGTGGGGGCGCGTGCGAATGCAGGGTAGTGGCTTGCCTGGTGGATAAATGGATTCATGCACAATACTATGGGGGCCCAATTAGATGTCATGTCTACTCGATGCCCAATTAAATGGCTTTCGATGTCATGTGAAGCATCGAGAAAATTACAGGTGATACGAGGCTTCCGAGAGCCCTTGGATCTGAGATCAAACGGTTGCATGGCGTGATTCTATACCTATGGGTGAATATCCTATCCTAGAGGGTTATTCTGCAAATTTTCAGCAACTTAGCATGTGACCATTCGATCTCAGATCCAAGGGCTGCCAGCAGCCCGTATCATGGTCGCGCCTACCACGACCATCGCCTCGCTCGCGCGGTCGCGCCCTTGGAGATTTAACACGGTGTGTTAGGCTATCTGATGTTGGCATGTCATACATAGTCATCACTTAGTCACTCATACTACAACAAGGTTAGCTATAAGGTTGGCTATAAGAGTATTTTTAGTTTACTTCTCTCTATCTCTTTCTTCGTAGTATTTATTGCATTTGCCAAGGAGTGACCTCTTCCAATGAAATGGTGCTTAGATGAGGTGCTATGGGCATTAAATGGCTTAGCAACTCAAGTCCCCAATGCATAGGTGCTTAGTTTTTTGTTGCTAAGTTTGCTTCATCTAGGTACACGCGCTTAGCACCGTTTCTTCCTGTGGTCACCAAACTAGTCTCTCTCTTCTTAATTAACTTACCACATCAGACTTTATGCCTGTGTGGTAGGCTTAGCACCTGTAGGATCAAATACAATAGTGGGCTATAAGCCCGCTTTACATGGCATTTTTGCATATGTGGGGGAAAGAGGCAAGGAAAAAGTGGAGGAGTGGGCTCTCAAGCAAGAGCCAGCCTCTACATGGTGGAGCATCGGGAGAGGCACCTGTATGGAGGTGGTCAGGAATCAGGAGACTCACGCCGGTCGTAGCGCCGTAGTTAAAATGATAATGGCAAGTCAAATCACCGGGCCCCACCTGTCCAGCAGTAACTCACTGTCAAATCACACAGCCCTACGTTTGCAGTAGCCTACTCCCTCATCTTCTCGCATCTCTGTCGAACCGACTAGGCGGAACTGCCCCGCCTACCGCGCGGGAAAAGCCCCGCCCTCGACTTTTAAATAGTACAGTATACTGATTTTTTATCCATGGATTCCGCCATGGAGCAAATCCTCAAGAAAATGGAGGTACACATTTACGGAGTACAGTATACAGCACGCCCGTCGCGTTCGCGTCGCACCCCAGACGGTCGGTCGGTCTGGCACGCCGCTCTCCGAATGGAACGCACGTCATATTGCATTTGCACACACATGTGTGACCGCAATTGAGAACCGACCACGGGCACACTCCCTGGCCCCGCAAGTCGGGTGAGTTAATACAAGAGAGAGACGAGCGATAGTACTAGAGAAGTGTTGTACAGACGTTGGTGCCTGGACAATCCCTGCATGACACGGAAGATTAGTTCGTCCATGCATGTGACCAGACTCCAGCAGACACGCCTGGATTGGCTATCGTCTACATATCGTGCAGGCTGTGTTGTACAGGGCTATAGTTCTGGTGAGAAATCTAAAAAAAGGTTTCTTGTCATCTCGCAAAATTAGGTGTCATGTGCTTCGGATCACTGCGAAGGTTAAACAGCGTCAACTGAGTTCCTCCAAGGCGCTAGTCATGGCGCCCACATGCACGAAGACTACTCGGCTACCATCTATGTCAAGTCGGCTATGTTAATTAAGGCATCTATCGATGGACCCCTTTTCTACGACTTTATCTTTAATTTGAGCTTTGATCCTCGTCTAGTTTGTCCGTCAGGATTCATGTTGTCTCCTTTGGGTAGTGAGGTTATGGTTTCTTGTCATGTTATAATCCGGTGCTTCAGATCAAAATAAGGACAACTGCGCCTCCGAGGCACGTGCATGAAGACAGTAATTACCGAGGTCAAGCCGGCTCCGGTAGTACTCCACTATATAGGCAGGAACCTCCGCGCTTGCTTGCTAGTGTTGCTCTCTTCACACTGTCTCATCCTCTCCAGATCTAAACACGGCAGCGGTGGCGACACTCTCTCTCTCTGCTCACCGCTGGTCATAGATCTAGCCGGATCCTCTCTGTCGGGGAAGGTGAGAGGGTGCAACGTTCACGCGGTCGTCCTCGGCGACGGCTCTTACCCACTGCCGGTGTGTCGGTGTACAAAAGTAGGGGCTCTCCCTTTGTACCCCTTTACTTGTGCACGGAAAGTCGGAGCCACGCGCCATGGCCACACTTAGCAGGGCAAGGGAAGGAAGCCGGAGAGAAGCCGAAGGCACAAGACAACCAAGGCAATGCCATGACCAGCAACACCAAAGAGCAAGAGGGCAAGGTGGATTCCCCCGGCAAGACCCTTGCCCGGGCGACCTCCGCAGCCCCGGCAAGAGCCTTGCCGGGGCAACTTGCCCAACGCCAACGGAGTGAGCCACCCTTGAGCCCAAGGGTTCCAACATCACCAACAACTACGATTGGATCCAGGGCTCGGGAGGCACCTCTGTAGTGGCATGCAGATCTTCGTCAAGATCATGAACATATGAGATCAGGTGAGGACCAGAAGATAACGACCCTCGGCAAGATCCTTGCCGAGGAAAACCACAAGACCCCCGGCAAGATCCTTGCCGGGGACGACTACGACACCGCGGCAAGACCCTTGCCGAGGACATCAGCAGGGCCACAGCCAGGCCCGCATCAGTCAAGACCCCGCCACCGTTCGCATGCAGCTGCCAGCCCAACCAGCTGGGCAGGCACCTGCGTGGCAACATGCAGCTTCCAGGCCAACTCAGCTAACACCTGCGTGGCGGCATGCAAATCTTCGTGAATATCCTACCACCGCGCCACCTCAGCTGCCTACCTGCCTACATGGCACCGCACGCACTGCTGGCCTGGGCGCGTGTCGAAGCGGGACAGAGCAGCAGCGGACGGGACGGGCCTCGTTCCCGTCCCCGATAAAGCTACTGGACACCTAAGCGGTGCATTTAATGCATCTTGTCCTGTAATACGGCGATAAGCTCGCAGCACTGTACGCCTTTCCACCTCCTGTGTGCCACTGTGGCAGCCCCTTTCGACTATAAAAGGAGGCCCATGGCATGCTGGAGAGGGATTCGGCTCCTTTGAACTACGCAGCCACTATAGCTAGTTCGAGAGCTCAAGAACTCTCTGAAATACAGCCACCAAAGCAGGACTAGGGTATTACGCATCCTCGCAGCCCGAACCTGGGTAAACGACCCTTGTGTTGACTGTTGATCCTGCTCTTCTCACAACCCCGCGCCCCGGCAACCGTAGTAGGGATTCCCGTGATCCCATAGGTGTTGTTTCTCACCGACATCTTTGGCGCGCCAGGTAGGGGGGCGCAATTGTGAGAATCTGGTCTAGCAGTTAGCCTAGTATGTTCTGCATCGCCATGGCTTCTAAAGAAGAAGACGGCCAGGAGAAAACGGTGCCATCTGCAAGTGCGATGGACGCCAGTGCGGCAGCAGAAAAGCTAAGTCATGCCGAACCTTAAATCTTTCCTCTTTATATAAGGTTATTCCCCTCAGAGATCTCGTTTCTTGTATGGAAAACCTGCACGCAAAGGGGCCCTCCCGCGATTGGCAATGCCCTTGTTCTGTTTCGAGTCCGCTCAACAGCTCAAGCGGTCGCGTCGAGAGTGGCAGGGTAGCCTGCCCCACTTGGCAACGCTCTCGATTCTGACTCGAGTCAAGCTCAACAGTTCGAGCGGCCGCGTTAAGGGCGCTAAGGTGGTTCGCGCGGCGGAAAGCACACCCGGCAGGCCATTGGGGATCCGTCCTCAAGATGCCGCCCTGGGTTACGCACCGGCGAGCCTACCCGATTAACGTAGGGTGGACATACAGAGAAAGAAGTTGAACAGGGAAATAACATGCACTGATCCAAAAGTACTGCAGAGCTATATTACATCAAATTGTTGCTGCGGTTCTAACTAAAGATAGAAATTGTCTTGGTCATGAAACTGCAGCGGCGATAAGAAATGGGGTGCCTAATCCCGGCGCTGGCCCTCCACCCTTTGAATTCCGTCGATGAGGCTGATGATGGGCTCGATACGCTCCTTGAGCGGCGCGAGGTCAGTACCCTCCGGCAGGCTCTCCAGCGGCGTCGAAGTCAAGGGTGGGGTTCCAGTACGCCACCTTGGTGAGGACCTTGGTCATGGCGCCCCGACAGAGCCTTCGGTTCTCGTCGGCCAATAAAGCCGCCCTATTGGAGTGGAACTGCTCCAGGGCCCCGAGAACACCCTCGAAGAATAGGGTCAGCTTGGCGTTGGTAGTCCCGCTGCGCTCTGGGGCATACCTCGCATTTGGCATCCCCATGGTAGCTAGCTGCGCGGTGATCCTACCGGCGACGTCCACGAGATGGCCGACCCAGCGGTTCTGACCATCCACGACATCTTTGTGGTTGGCGGCCTCGTTCTTCCGCAGCTGCTTCTCGGTCTCCAGCTCCTTGGCCAGGGTCCCTTCCCGGGCCCTGGCCTCCGAGAGCATCCCCTCAAGGCCCTCCAGCTTCAGCTTCAGGTCCTTGATGGAGTCGCTGGCCTTGGAGAGCTGCTCAGCCTTTCCAAGGACAGCGCCTTGCACCTTCGTCAGGGCACCATTGAGCGTGTTCTTCTCCTCGGCCAACTTCAGGGTCTGGTCCTTCAGCCCATCCCGCTCCACCTCCAGCTCCTTCACCTTGCTGGCGTGAACCAGAGCCTGGGCATCGAGCGCCTCCCTGTGCCTCTGCTCCAGCTCTTGGGTCCGCTGCATGACAAGTTTCTCCACCTCCTCGTCCTTGGCGCGGAGTTTGGCGTCGATGTCCGCCTCGCGTTTGGCAAGATCCTCCTCCTGGGAGTTCAGCGCGGCCTGGTGCTGGGTCCAAGCGGCCTCGGCTGCGGCGGCCAAGTTCTCCGCCGTCTCTTGGGCCTTCTCGATGTCAGCCCGCTTCACGGTGAGCTCCACCTTGTGCTTGGCCAGCTCGCCCTGGGCGGTCTTCAGCTCTTCGCAGGCTTGGCAGAACCAAGTCTGCGTCTCGGCGATGTGCACCTTGAGGTCCGCCTCCGCCTTCTCCGCCACCGCCATCCTAGATTTGGCCTTGTCCAGGCGGGCGCGGTGGAGCTCCTGGAGCCGGAAGCTGGCGCCCATGGCCTGGAGGAGCCGCTCCTCCTGGGAGCCGTCGCCACCAGCGCTCGGCTCGTCGACGACCTCGAGCCCGGCGGCAGCAAGCACTTCGTCATCAAACACCTCTCCCTCAACAGGCGCCCTGGTGCTCGACGCGCCTGGAAGGTGGACGAACAGATCGTCACTCACACTCAGATACTTGCCGGAACCAGAGGCGGCAGAGGAGGAAGGCTGGTCATCGACCGCCTCCTCCTCGGCAGCGGCTTTGCCGGCCTCCCCGGCAGGCCCCTTGCCAGTCTCCTCGGCAGTGGCCTTGCCGGGCTCCCCGGCAGGCCCCTTGGTGGCGTCCTCAGCAGCGCCCTTGGCGGACTCCTCGACGGCGACCTTCTCGGCATCCGCCTCGGCGGCCTTGGCGACGTCCTCAACGACGGTGTCTATGTCCTCTGGGTCCGCCAAGGGGGGGTCTGGACACCGAGGAGGGGATGAGGCAAGGCCGAGACCAAGACCCAGAAGGAAAAGAAACAGAGCATGAACGAAAGGCGAACAGGTTACCGGTGCCGGGCTGGGAAGCAGATGCCCCCTCCCCGCCAACAATTTGCATCGAGGCAGAGCCACCGGCGCCCGAGTTATCCTCCTCCGTGTGCATGGGCTCGGCACTTGGCGCCCTTGCCGGGGACGTCCCACGGGGCGGCGTGGTCAATGTGGGCGGCGTGTTGGGGGTAGCCTTCTGCGGCTCCTCCCGCTGCTGTCCTCCTCCTGCAACCACGGCCAGGTCAGCACCAAGAGATCGGGCCCCCAACACACGTCGACGAGGGGTGAGTGGTGAACTCACGCTGGGGGCTGTGCCGGAGGCTGCAGTCCGGGCTACTCAACACCACCAATGGTGCCCTCGAAGTACCCGCCGGGGGCTGGCCACCCGCCGAGGCCTTGGCCCTCTTCACCCTCTGGGCCAGCGTCTCCACATCCCTGCAAAGGTGAAAACAAGTCAAGACAAGCGGCACAGATTGAGGAGACGGAGATGACAAAGAAAAAAGGAACAAGATACTTACTCGTCATGCACCTCCTCCTCTGCCTTCCTCTTCCTTCTTGGGCTAAGGGACCCGAAGTCAAAGGTGACCTCCGTGTCGACGTATGCCAGAGGAGGGGAGGAGGGTGGAGTCTGGACGCGCTTGGATGAAGAGGAGGCACACGCTTTCTTCTTCGCCACCACGGCCTTCACCACCTTCTTCGCCGCTGCGGCCCTCGTCTGACGCGCGGACTCCCCCAGAGCTTTTGGCCGCTGCGCGGCCTTGACGGGCTGGACCGGCTCGCCGGAAGTGGCCCACCGCTGGACTCACCCTCTCCCCGTGGATGGAGGGTCAACAACCTCGGCCTCCTCCTCCGACGGCTCGTCGACCACATCGTCGATGAGAGGAGCCCCGGTGCCGGCGCTGCTGACCTCCCCAGCGGCCTCCGCCCACTGGGCGAGCTCCTTCTCCTCCGCTTCCACCGCGGCCTTGTCCTCCACGCCACCGGCACTGCCGGCCTCCTCGGCGAGCTTCGCCTCCATCGCCCTGGTGGCGATGTAGTCCAGCTCTGCCTGGGTGGTGTCCTCGACAAGCCGCGGCTCAGCGGTGACGTACCCCTTGTGCAATGTGTCGAAGAACTCCTGCACCTGAATCTCCTCCGGCTCGACCCAGCTCGGATCAAGGCCATGCGCGTTGAAGTCCGGCATCATGGCGATGATCTCGGTCCGGCGAGAGTTGTTGCTCAGCGGGACCACTCCTGCCGGCAACTTGAACAAGGGCCCCTTGGCGACTTGCCGGCCTTCGCGGCGGCCCACGCGGCCTTGCCGGTCCGCTCGACCTCGCCGTCGCGGTTCACGTCGAGCTGGAAGGGCCGCTGGCAGAAGTGAGCATGCCCCATCACCGTGAAGTTATGGTTGAGGCCAGGGCGAAGCCTCATGATGTCGGCGGCGTTCGTGAAGAGCCAGGCCGGCCTCCCCTTGTTATGCAGAGGAGCGATTCGGCGGCGGATGAAATCTGCCCCGATCATCTCAAGGGTGAGCCCGGCCTCGGTGAGGCAAAGGATCCTGGTGGTGGCAATCGTGAGCTTCTCGTCGTTGATGTCGACGTCGCTCCAGTTGCCCTGGCGAACCGGCGGCGCTTCGCGGACCCGGCAAAAGTCCGGCGGGTCCTTCTTCAATCCAGCACCACCGACCCCGCCATTCTTCCCACCTCTCCTTCATGGCGCCCTCCGGGTACGCCCCCTTGGACCGTGGGATCCAGGAGACGCAACCGGAAATGGCGCCCCCCGGTTGGATCCGAGGGGAGAAGTAGTGGCAGAAGAGCGCCGTGTTGGGATGCACCCCGGCCAAGCCCTCGCAGAGGTGCGCGAAAAGAGCCATGCACGCCACGGCGTTTGGAGTAAAATCCAAAAGGTGGAAGTCGTAGGTGTGCATGATGTCATTGAAGAAATCACAGAAGGGGGGCAGAGGCCGCAAGAGAAGTAGTCAATGAAGTGTTGGGGAACGTAGTAATTTCAAAAAAAATCCTACGCACACGCAAGATCATGGTGATGCATAGCAACGAGAGGGCAGAGTGTTGTCCACGTACCCTCGTAGACCGAAAGCGGAAGCGTTAACACAACGCGGTTGATGTAGTCGTACGTCTTCACGATCCGACCGCTCAAGTACCGAACGCACGGCACCTCCGAGTTCAGCACACGTTCAGCTCGATGACGTCCCTCGAACTCCGATCCAGCCGAGTGTTGAGGGAGAGTTTTGTCAGCACGACGGCGTGGTGACGATGATGATGTTCTACCGACGCAGGGCTTCGCCTAAGCACCGCTACAATATTATCGAGGTGTAATATGGTGCAGGGGGGCACCGCACACGGCTAAGAGATCAATGATTAATTGTTGTGTCTATGGGGTGCCCCCCTGCCCCCGTATATAAAGGAGCAAGGGGGAGGCCGCTGGCCAAGGAGGATGGCGCGCCAAGGGGGGAGTCCTACTCCCACCGGGAGTAGGACTCCTCCTTTCCTTGTTGGAGTAGCAAAAGGGAAGGGAGAAGGAGAAGGAAGGAAGGGGCGCCCCCCTCCCTAGTCCAATTCGGACTAGTCCATGGGGAGGGGTGCGGCCACCCTTAGGGGCCTTTCTCTCCTTTCCCGTATGGCCCATTAAGGCCCAATACGAATTCCCCTAACTCTCCGGTACTCCGAAAAATACCCGAATCACTCGGAACCTTTCCGATGTCCGAATATAGTCGTCCAATATATCGATCTTTACGTCTCGACCATTTCGAGACTCCTCGTCAAGTCCCTGATCTCATCTGGGACTCCGAACTCCTTCGGTACATCAAAACATATAAACTTATAATATAACTGTCATCGTAACGTTAAGCGTGCGGACCCTACGGTTCGAGAACTATGTAGACATGACCGAGACACCTCTCCGGTCAATAACCAATAGCGGAACCTGGATGCTCATATTGGCTCCCACATATTCTACGAAGATCTTTATCGGTCAAACCGCATAACAACATACGTTGTTCCCTTTGTCATCGGTATGTTACTTGCCCGAGATTCGATCGTTAGTATCTCGATACCTAGTTCAATCTCGTTACCGGCAAGTCTCTTTACTCGTTCCGTAATACATCATCCCGCAACTAACTCATTAGTTACAATGCTTGCAAGGCTTATAGTGATGTGCATTACCGAGTGGGCCCAGAGATACCTCTCCGACAATCGGAGTGACAAATCCTAATCTCGAAATACGCCAACCCAACAAGTACCTTTGGAGACACCTGTAGAGCACCTTTATAATCACCCAGTTACATTGTGACGTTTGGTAGCACACAAAGTGTTCCTCCGGTAAACGGGAGTTGCATAATCTCATAGTCATAGGAACATGTATAAGTCATGAAGAAAGCAATAGCAACATACTTAAGGATCGAGTGCTAAGCTAACGGAATGGGTCAAGTCAATCACATCATTCTCCTAATGATGTGATCTCGTTAATCAAATGACAACCCATGTCAATGGCTAGGAAACTTAACCATCTTTGATCAACGAGCTAGTCAAGTAGAGGCATACTAGTGACACTCTGTTTGTCTATGTATTCACACATGTATTATGTTTCCGGTTAATATAATTCTAGCATGAATAATAAACATTTATCATGATATAAGGAAATAAATAATAACTTTATTATTGCCTCTAGGGCATATTTCCTTCAGTCTCCCACATGCACTAGAGTCAATAATCTAGTTCACATCGCCATGTGATTTAACATCAATAATTCACATCACCATGTGATTAACACCCATAGTTCACATCGTCATGTGACCAACACCCAAAGGGTTTACTAGAGTCAATAATCTAGTTCACATCGCTATGTGATTAACACCCAAAGAGTACTAAGGTGTGATCATGTTTTGCTTGTGAGATAATTTTAGTCAACAGGTCTGTCACATTCAGATCCGTAAGTATTTTGCAAATTTCTATGTCTACAATGCTCTGCACGGAGCTACTCTAGCTAATTGCTCCCACTTTCAATATGTATCTAGACCGAGACTTAGAGTCATCTAGATTAGTGTCAAAACATGCATCGACGTAACCCTTTACGACGAACCTTTTGTCACTTCCATAATCGAGAAACATATCCTTATTCCAGTGAGGATAATTTTGACCGCTGTCCAGTGATCTACTCCTAGATCACTATTGTACTCCCTTGCCAAAATCAGTGTAGGGTATACAATAGATCTGGTACACAGCATGGCATACTTTATAGAACCTATGACCGAGGCATAGGGAATGACTTTCATTCTTTTTCTATCTTCTGTCGTGGTCGGGCTTTGAGTCTTACTCAATTTCACACCTTGTAACACAGGCAAGAACTCCTTCTTTGACTGTTCCATTTTGAACTACTTCAAAATCTTGTCAAGGTATATACTCATTGAAAAACTTATCAAGCGTCTTGATCTATCTCTATAGATCTTGATGCTCAATATGTAAGCAGCTTCACCGAGGTCTTTCTTTAAAAACTCCTTTCAAACACTCCTTTATGCTTTGCAGAATAATGCTACATTATTTCCGATCAACAATATGTCATTCACATATACTTATCAGAAATGCTGTAGTGCTCCCACTCACTTTCTTGAAAATACAGGCTTCACCGCAAGTCTATATAAAACTATATCCTTTGATCAACTTATCAAAGCGTATATTCCAACTCCGAGATGCTTGCACCAGTCCATAGATGGATCGCTGGAGCTTGCATATTTGTTAGCACTTTTAGGATTGACAAAACCTCCTGTTGCATCATATACAACTCTCTTTAATAAATCCTTTAAGGAATGCAGTTTTGTTTATCCATTTGCCAGATTTCATAAAATGCGGCAATTGCTAACATGATTCGGACAGACTTAAGCATCGCTGCGAGTGAGAAACTCTCATCGTAGTCAACACCTTGAACTTGTCGAAAAACCTTTTTGCGACAATTCTAGCTTTGTAGATAGTAACACTACTATCAGCGTCCGTCTTCCTCTTGAAGATCCATTTATTTCTATGGCTTGCCGATCATCGGGCAAGTCAATCAAAGTCCATACTTTGTTCTCATATATGGATCTCATCTCAGATTTCATGGCCTCAAGCCATTTCGCGGAATCTGGGCTCATCATCGCTTCCTCATAGTTCGTAGGTTCGTCATGGTCTAATAACATGACCTCCAGAACAGGATTACCGTACCACTCTGGTGCGGATCTCACTCTGGTTTACCTACGAGGTTTGGTAGTAACTTGATCTGAAGTTACATGATCATCATCATTAACTTCCTCACTAATTGGTGTAGGAGTCACAGGAACAGATTTCTGTGATGAACTACTTTCCAATAAGGGAGCAGGTACAGTTACCTCATCAAGTTCTACTTTCCTCCCACTCACTTCTTTCGAGAGAAACTCCTTCTCTAGAAAGGATCCATTCTTAGCAACGAATGTCTTGCCTTCGGATCTGTGATAGAAGGTGTACCCAACTGTCTCCTTTGGGTATCCTATGAAGACACATTTCTCCGATTTGGGTTTGAGCTTATCAGGATGAAACCTTTTCACATAAGCATCGCAACCCCAAACTTTAAGAAACGACAACTTTGGTTTCTTGCCAAACCACAGTTCATAAGATGTCGTCTCAACGGATTTAGATGGTACCCTATTTAACGTGAATGCAGCTGTCTCTAATGCATAACCCCAAAACGATAGTGGTAGATCGGTAAGAGACATCATATATCGCACCATATCTAATAAAGTACGGTTACGATGTTCGGACACACCATTACACTGTGGTGTTCCAGGTGGCGTGAGTAGTGAAACTATTTCACATTGTTTTAACTGAAGGCCAAACTCGTAACTCAAATACTCTTCTCCACGATCAGATCGTAGAAACTTTATTTTCTTGTTACGATGATTTTCCACTTCACTCTGAAATTATATGAACTTTTCAAATGTTTCAGACTTCTGTTTCATTAAGTAGATATACCCATATCTGCTCAAATCATCTGTGAAGGTCAGAAAATAATGATACCTGCTACGAGCCTCAATATTCATCGGACCACATACATCTGTATGTATGATTTCCAACAAATCTGTTGCTCTCTCCATAGTTCCGGAGAACGGCGTTTTAGTCATCTTGCCCATGAGGCACGGTTCGCAAGCATCAAGTGATTCATAATCAAGTGATTCCAAAATCCCATCAGTATGGAGTTTCTTCATGCGCTTTACACCAATATGACCTAAACGGCAGTGCCACAAATAAGTTGCACTATCATTATTAACTTTGCATCTTTTGGCTTCATTATTATGAATATGTGTATCACTACGATCGAGATCCAACAAACCATTTTATTGGGTGTATGACCATAGAAGGTTTTATTCATGTAAACAGAACAACAATTATTCTCTAATTTAAATGAATAACCGTATTGCAAAAACATGATCAAATCATATTCATGCTCAACGCAAACACCAAATAACACTTATTTAGTTTCAACACTAATCCCGAAAGTATAGGGAGTGTGCGATGATGATCATATCAATCTTGGAACTACTTCCAACACACATCGTCACCTCGCCTTTTACTAGTCTCTGTTTATTCTGCAACTCCCGTTTCGAGTTACTACTCTTAGCAACTGAACCAGTATCAAATACCGAGGGGTTGCTATAAACACTAGTAAAGTACACATCAATAACATGTATATCCAATATACCTTTGTTCACTTTGCCATCCTTCTTATCCACCAAATAGTTGGGGTAGTTCCGCTTCCAGTGACCAGTCCCTTTGCAGTAGAAGCACTTAGTCTCAGGCTTAGGACCAGACTTAGGCTTCTTCACTTGAGCAGCAACTTGCTTGCCGTTCTTCTTGAAGTTCCCCTTCTTCCCTTTGCCCTTTTCTTGAAACTAGTGGTCTCGTCAACCATCAACACTTGATGTTTTTCTTGATTTCTACCTTCGTCGATTTCAGCATCACGAAGAGCTCGGGAATTACTTTCGTCATCCCTTGCATACTATAGTTCATCACGAAGTTCTACTAACTTGGTGATGGTGACTAGAGAATTCTGTCAATCACTATTTTATCTGGAAGATTAACTCCCACTTGATTCAAGCGATTGTAGTACCCAGACAATCTGAGCACATGCTCACTGCTTGAGCTATTCTCCTCCATCTTTTAGCTATAGAACTTGTTGGAGACTTCATATCTCTCAACTCGGGTATTTGCTTGAAATATTAACTTCAACTCCTGGAACATCTCATATGGTCCATGACGTTCAAAACGTCTTTGAAGTCCCGATTCTAAGCCGTTAAGCATGGTGCACTAAACTATCAAGTAGTCATCATATTGAGCTAGCCAAACGTTCATAACGTCTGCATCTGCTCCTGCAATAGGTCTGTCACCTAGCGGTGCATCAAGGACATAATTTTCTGTGCAGCAATGAGGATAATCCTCAGATCACGGATCCAATCCGCATCTTTGCTACTAACATCTTTCAACATAATTTTTCTCTAGGAACATATCAAAAATAAACACAGGGAAGCAACAACGCGAGCTATTGATCTACAACATAATTTGCAAAATACTATCAGGACTAAGTTCATGATAAATTTAAGTTCAATTAATCATATTACTTAAGAACTCCCACTTAGATAGACATCCCTCTAATCCTCTAAGTGATCACGTGATCCATATCAACTAAACCATGTCCGATCATCACGTGAGATGGAGTAGTTTCAATGGTGAACATCACTATGTTGATCATATCTACTATATGATTCACGCTCGACCTTTCGGTCTCAGTGTTCCGAGGCCATATCTGCATATGCTAGGCTCGTCAAGTTTAACCTGAGTATTCCGCGTGTGCAACTGTTTTGCACCCGTTGTATTTGAACGTAGAGCCTATCACACCCGATCATCACGTGGTGTCTCAGCACGAAGAACTTTCGCAACGGTGCATACTCAGGGAGAACACTTTTATCTTGAAATTTTAGTGAGAGATCATCTTATAATGCTACCGTCAATCAAAGCAAGATAAGATGCATAAAAGATAAACATCACATGCAATCAATATAAGTGATATGATATGGCCATCATCATCTTGTGCTTGTGATCTCCATCTCCGAAGCACCGTCATGATCACCATCGTCACCGGCGCGACACCTTGATCTCCATCGTAGCATCGTTGTCGTCTCGCCAACTATTGCTTTTACGACTATCGCTACCGCTTAGTGATAAAGTAAAACAATTACATGGCGATTGCATTGCATACAATAAAGCGACAACCATATGGCTCCTGCCAGTTGCCGATAACTCGGTTACAAAACATGATCATCTCATACAATAAATATAGCATCATGTCTTGACCATATCACATCACAACATGCCCTGCAAAAACAAGTTAGACGTCCTCTACTTTGTTGTTGCAAGTTTTACGTGGCTGCTACGGGCTTAGCAAGAACCGTTCTTACCTACGCATCAAAACCACAACGATAGTTTGTCAAGTTGGTGCTGTTTTAACCTTCGCAAGGACCGGGCGTAGCCACACTCGGTTCAACTAAAGTGAGAGAGACAGACACCCGCCAGTCACCTTTAAGCAACGAGTGCTCGCAACGGTGAAACCAGTCTCGCGTAAGCGTACGCGTAATGTCGGTCCGGGCCGCTTCATCTCACAATACCGCTGAACCAAAGTATGACATGCTGGTAAGCAGTATGACTTATATCGCCCACAACTCACTTGTGTTCTACTCGTGCATAAGCATCAACGCATAAAACCAGGCTCGGATGCCACTGTTGGGGAACGTAGTAATTTCAAAAAAATTCCTACGCACACGCAAGATCATGGTGATGCATAGCAACGAGAGGGGAGAGTGTTGTCCACGTACCCTCGTAGACCGAAAGCGGAAGCGTTAACCAACGCGGTTGATGTAGTCGTACGTCTTCACGATCCGACCGATCAAGTACCGAACGCACGGCACCTCCGAGTTCAGCACACGTTCAGCTCGATGACGTCCCTCGAACTCCGATCCAGCCGAGTGTTGAGGGAGAGTTTCGTCAGCACGACGGCGTGGTGACGATGATGATGTTCTACCGACGCAGGGCTTCGCCTAAGCACCGCTACGATATTATCGAGGTGTAATATGGTGGAGGGGGCACCGCACACGGCTAAGAGATCAATGATCAATTGTTGTGTCTATGGGGTGCCCCCTGCCCCCGCATATAAAGGAGCAAGGGGGAGGCCGCCGGCCAAGGAGGAGGGCGCGCCAAGGGGGGAGTCCTACTCCCACCGGGAGTAGGACTCCTCCTTTCCTTGTTGGAGTAGGAAAAGGGAAGGGAGAAGGAGAAGGAAGGAAGGGGGCGCCCCCACTCCCTAGTCCAATTCGGACTAGTCCATGGGGAGGGGTGCGGCCACCCTTAGGGGCCTTTCTCTCCTTTCCCGTATGGCCCATTAAGGCCCAATACGAATTCCCGTAAATCTCTGGTACTCCAAAAAATACCCGAATCACTTGGAACCTTTCCGATGTCCGAATATAGTCGTCCAATATATCGATCTTTACGTCTCGACCATTTCGAGACTCCTCGTCAAGTCCCTGATCTCATCTGGGACTCCGAACTCCTTCGGTACATCAAAACATATAAACTTATAATATAACTGTCATCGTAACGTTAAGCGTGCGGACCCTACGGTTCGAGGACTATGTAGACATGACCGAGACACCTCTCCGGTCAATAACCAATAGCGGAACCTCGATGCTCATATTGGCTCCCACATATTCTACGAAGATCTTTATCGGTCAAACCACATAACAACATACGTTGTTCCCTTTGTCATCGGTATGTTACTTGCCCGAGATTCGATCGTCGGTATCTCGATACCTAGTTCAATCTCGTTACCGGCAAGTCTCTTTACTCATTCCATAATACATCATCCCGCAACTAACTCATTAGTTACAATGCTTGCAAGGCTTATAGTGATGTGCATTACCGAGTGGGCCCAGAGATACCTCTCCGACAATCGGAGTGACAAATCCTAATCTCGAAATACGCCAACCCAACAAGTACCTTTGGAGACACCTGTAGAGCACCTTTATAATCACCCAGTTACGTTGTGACGTTTGGTAGCACACAAAGTGTTCCTCCGGTAAACGGGAGTTGCATAATCTCATAGTCATAGGAACATGTATAAGTCATGAAGAAAGCAATAGCAACATACTAAACGATCGAGTGCTAAGCTAACGGAATGGGTCAAGTCAATCACATCATTCTCCTAATGATGTGATCCCGTTAATCAAATGACAACTCATGTCTATGGCTAGGAAACATAACCATCTTTGATCAACGAGCTAGTCAAGTAGAGGCATACTAGTGACACTCTGTTTGTCTATGTATTCACACATGTATTATGTTTCCGGTTAATACAATTCTAGCATGAATAATAAACATTTATCATGATATAAGGAAATAAATAATAACTTTATTATTGCCTCTAGGGCATATTTCCTTCATGAAGAATGGATACCGATTTGAGGCGGCCTCGGCACAATTGGCGGGGATGACACGCATGGCTGGATGCCCCGTCTTCCCCCCCCCCCCCCCCGCTGTCTTGCACCCCCACAGGGGTTTGAAGGCCTCCCGGAGCTCGAACACATCGACAGTCGAGGGGAAGTAGGCGAGCTGCGTCCGCTGCGCTACCAACGCACTCTCCGGCGGCTCCGTCGCTCCGGCGTCCTTGGCCACTCCCTTGCCCTTGGTGGATTTGGGCGCCATGACGGCTGGGGGGAACAAGGGACAGAAGACGGTGGAGATGCAGCGGCAACGAGCAAAGGTGAAAGCTTAGGGAGGAAGGAGAAGGGAGCGGCGGCTCTAAGATTGGAGAAGCGCAGGAAGGGGGGTAAAGTGAGCAGCGCGCCCGCGGTTATCCCTTTTTACGGGGAAGGCGCGGGCCGCCTCCTTTCCCATTAACCACGATGTGACGCATGTGTGCGGGAACCGTCCCACGCATGCCCCCCATGTCCCGCACGCTCCTCCATGACGTGCGTTCAACGCGGGTCGTGGGGAAGCACAGCGGACGAAAAGTTACTGCGGTAAAATCCGCCCCGCCGGCCCGCGCACCGTTCTGGGCCTGGCCCAACAACGCATTGCGCTTATGTGTGGCCCAGGCCCAGGGGCTCCTGTCGGTGTACAAAAGTAGGGGCTCTCCCTTTGTACCCCTTTACTTGTTCACGGGCAGTCGGAGCCACGCGCCACGGCCACACTTAGCAGGGCAAGGGAGGGAAGCCGTAGAGAAGCCGAAGGCAGAAGACAACCGAGGCAACGCCAAGACCAGCAACACCAAAGAGCAAGAGGGAGAGGTGGATTCCCCCGACAAGACCCTTGCCGGGGCGACCTCCGCGGCCCCAGCAAGAGCCTTGCCGGGGCAACTTGCCCAACACCAATGGAGTGAGCCACCCTTGAGCCCAAGGGTACCAACATCACCAACAACTATGATTGGACCCAGGGCTCGGGAGGCACCTCTGTAGTGGCATGCAGATCTTCGTCAAGATCATGAACATATGAGATCAGGTGAGGACCAGAAGACGACGACCCTCGGCAAGATCCTTGCCGAGGAAAACCACAAGACCCCCGGCAAGATCCTTGTCGGGGACGACTACGACACTGCGGAAAGACCCTTGCCGAGGACATCAGCAGGGCCACAGCCAGGCCCGCATCAGTCAAGACCCCGCCGCCATTCGCATGCAGCTGCCAGCCCAACCAGCTGGGCAGGCACCTGCGTGGCAACATGCAGCTTCCAGGCCAACTCAGCTAACACCTGCGTGGCGGCATGCAAATCTTCGTGAAGATCCTACCACCGCGCCACCTTAGTTGCCTGCCTGCCTACATGGCACCGCACGCACTGCTAGCCTGGGCGCGTGTCAAAGCGGGACAGAGCGGCAGCGGACGGGACGGGCCTCGTTCTCATCCCCGATAAAGCTACTGGACACCTAAGCGGTGCATTTAATGCATCTTGTCCTGTAATACGGGTGATAAGCTCGTAGCACTGTACGCCTTTCCACCTCCTGTGTGCCACTGTGGCAGCCCCTTTCGACTATAAAAGGAGGCCCATGGCATACTGGAGAGGGATTCGGCTCCTTTGAACTACGCAGCCACCATAGCTAGTTCGAGAGCTCAAGAACTCTCTGAAATACAGCCACCAAAGCAGGACTAGGGTATTACGCATCCTCACGGCCCGAACATGGGTAAACGACCCTTGTGTTGACTGTTGATCCTGCTCTTCTCACAACCCCGTGCCCCGGCAACCATAGTAGGGATTCCCATGATCCCATAGGTGTGACACCCAAAAATTTTATTTGGTTTTTATCAAAATCTTTATTTGACTTGAAGGAGGTTATTTAAATTTTTTTTTAAAAGGACTCTCCTTCTCAAAAAAATTCTTTTATGACAAGTATTTTGTTTGGGTTCCCCCAAGACTTGATCTTTGGTCTTGGAGGTTTTTCATCTTGTGTTGACTCAACACAAGTGTTTTTCCTTGGGAAAGTTTTTGAAAATCTTTTCTTTATAAATAGCCTTATGGCTTATGGGGTGATCCTTCTCCTTTAAAAAATTTATCTCTTGCCATAACCTAAGTTGAAAACTCCTCCCAAAGGCCATCTCCCCACTTTGTGTCAAGTCAAACTTCCAATCCAGCAAGTTTAACTTCCCCATGATTTTATCTCCATTTATTTTTTTATCAAAAATCTTTTCTGTCTTCTATTTTGGCCCTTGGAGATTTACAAAGGAACCACTAGTTTTCCTTTGAGTTTTGCCTCCAAACAAGTTTCCCTGGCTAGTCCTTAGAACCCTCAACCAAGATCCAGGAAGATCCACTGGTCCCCAGTTCAAAATTTTCAAAATGTGCTTGCTGCAAGTTTGGGCCATATTTGCAAAATTTGGTGAAATTCATTTGTTTTCTCCTCCTAAAAATCTGAGAAAATTCAGGCAGCCTCTAGATGCATCAAGAGGTCACCTCACCAAGTCACAGCTCCAGAAAAAAAATTCCTCGTGCCCAAAACCTATCGTCGAACACCTGGAGGCAACTGTTACTGCCAAAGTTCAGAGTTCAGAGAACAGTTTCAGTAGCCGATGTCGTTTTCTTCAGAGACTCTCTTCGATCTCGCCAGTAACTGCAGTGGCACCTTGCGCCCTGTTCCTCCTTCTTATCCACCGCGCCGCATGATCGCCTGGACCCTTGCGGACGTCGGCGGCGAGCTGGCCGAGGTGCATCGCCCCATGCGCGGCGGCAGCAGCACCCGCTGCGGCTGCCAGAGAGGCGCAGCGCCATCCAGCACCGCCCAAGCCACCAGAGGCCACCGCGTGGCCGTCCCCTCCTCTGTGCACGCTGCAGAGCCGTCGTCGTGAACTGGGAGGCACGGAGCGCGCTCCCTGCCGCCGTCGTGCCCGTACGGCCATTCCGTCGAGGACCGGAGCATTACCCAAGTCCGACCAAGGTTTTAGCGGAGAAACGGTGCCGGTGGACCACCACGGTGATGCCAAATCACCTAAACCTCCTGCCCAACCTCTGCCTCGCCGTAATTGCTCGCCGGCGTTATCCCGTTCACGGCCACCTCCTCGGATCGCCTACAAAAGGAGGTCCCGAGCTCGAACTCGAACCCGCACCATCACTCCACCCCACAAGAACCACGCCAAGCCACTGGGAAGGCCTCGAGGAAGTCTTCTTCCCCAACTCTGGCCGCCTCGACCCGCTTCGGGATCCGGCAAGATTCGCTCCAGTGCATGCACCCCCGCCTCTCAACTCATGCCCGTAGCCTCCTAGTGCATCCACCTCTCTAACCCGCGCCCTAATTTGGAGTTTGCAGCACCCACCGGAGAGTTTCATCCTCGCCCGAACCACCGTCCGCCGGAGATAAGGTCGCCGTTGCCGTGGTGCTCGCCGACGGCCAAGTCCACCACCCACCGACGCGGAAGGACACCCTGAACCCGTAGGTACCCTCCGATCCCCCTACCTCGCCGTGGATCAATGCCGGCGACCACCGCAGCCTTCGGGCGCCGGCGAGCTCTGTTCGAGTTTGAACCTGACGGGTGGGACCCCCCGTCAGCCTCTCTTTCTTTTCCTTCGAACCGTTTTCTGAAGGCGCCTTCGGGCAAAGTGTGTTTTCCTTCTGTGCTGGCGTATTTCGTACCGAAGCATTTTCTGCTTTTTCAAACAAGCCCCTGGATCTTTTCTGTTTCATCATAGATTAGTCCTTGGACTAAAACCCTTATATCTTTTAAACAAAAGATGCTTTTTGATTGATTCTTTTTTGTCAGTCTTATATTTTTGTCTAGTTTTTTATAGTATTTATTTGGAAAAAATTTGGAATAACTTTTATACACGCAACGGTATTCACGTTAGTATACGGTTTCTTTATACCGTAGATACCGGAGGAGGTGACGGAGCCGCGAACTTCGCCGAGCTAGACTCCGACTTCTCCGAACCAGGCAAGCATGTTTGAACCTTTGATATGATGAGTGTTTTGCATGTTTGCTTGAATATTTGTGCATGGCATATGGGCATCGGTGAGTGTTACGTTGCATGCAAGGCAACTACCCGTGTGCTTCGAAGTTTGATGTGATCTTTTGATGGGAGATGACCTGATCATGTGGTGACATGAGAGGTAGTAAGATGGTATTGTTGTAGCATGCCAGTCTTACGTCAACCGTTAAACTCCGACGTTAACGTGGACCGAGCCACGTTACCGTTCGTTCCCTTTTCGTGCTGCCACATGTTTTCTGCAAAGAATACGGCTTAGTAAGTTGCAAACCTCTTTCCTTGTACACACCAAACAGAGGGGCCGGGATGAGGGTTCCATGGCCCTGGATTAAAGCCAGTCATCTGGTCAGGGGGCATGGGTGTTTCCGGTTGGGACCGAGAGGGGGCACCCCTTTGAGCGTGCGATATAAATTTGATCCCATGCTACGCGAGGTTGTAGCCTCTCCATCTCAAGACTTTTCTTGAACGTTGCTTAGGGTGATTCCTGGCATCGGAATGTGGAATGGGTGTGTACTGGTTAGATGTGTTTCTCCTAAAATACCGTAAACGGAACTAGTCCCTTGTGACTACTGAAATCCGTTGGCTGTGGTTAAGAGTACAAACTCTGCAGAGTCAAAACCTTCCGAGAAATTGTGTCCATGGTCAAGGACCTTGGTCAACATATCCATATCCATATCCACGTCAATCCCTGTGTTAGTCTCAGTGAAAATCCCTGGTGGACAAGCTTGAGTGGTAACCCAGATTCAATGTTATTCCTGTGGATGGACTAACCATTTTATTATTTCGTACCTGGGTATTTCCTTGAGATGATTTAACTTCATGAGCTACTGGAATATCGAGTTATAAAATATAAGCCCTTTATGTGATGTCGCTCAGACGTCCGACTGTGGCACTCTTGTTATTTACTTTTGATATAAGCCCTTTATGTGATGTCGCTCAGACGTCCGACTGTGGCACTCTTGTTATTTACCTTTGATATAAGCCCTTTATGTGATGTAGCTCAGACGTCCGACTATGGCACTCTTGTTATTTACCTTTGATATAAGCCCTTTATGTGATGTCGCTCAGACGTCCGACTGTGGCACTCTTGTTATTTACCTTTGATATAAGCCCTTTATGTGATGTCGCTCAGACGTCCAACTGTGGCACTCTTGTTATTTACTTTTGATATAAGCCCTTTATGTGATGTCGCTCAGACGTCCGACTGTGGCACGCACTGTCGTTTATATTCCATTATAAGCCCTTTATGTGGTGTCGCCCTGACGCCCGACTGCGGCATTGTTAATTTATTTGTACCCTTTCGAGGCGTCATTTCAGACACTCGATTGGCCTTCAGTATTACATTGGGATTTCGGGAGGACTACCGCCCGACTTCCTTTTTATTTCCCATGCAGTGCAATTTTATTATCTGAGTGCGCATTATTAATCTGCTCGTATGCATCATGTTTGCATTTGTTATATCTTATGTCCAAACTGTCTTGCGAGTACTTTCATAGTACTCACCTGGCTTGTTGATTTGGCCAGATGTTGACGAAGGCGATCTCATGGATGATGAGTTTGATAGCGAGTCCGACGCCTAGAGGAGTCCCAGTCAGTCCCGTGCGATCCTGAATTTGGTCACTTGTATTATATACGCTTCCGCCACCCACAATAAAAGTCCTCGAGCCTCACTCCGACGCTCGATGAGCTGTAAGATTTAGGAGTCCTGTCACCCACTTCACTGTGACATATCCACCACCACTTTTATTACGAGTCAGTAGTTATGCCACCATACCCCTTGTGTCATATCCGCCTTTATGTATAATATCGGCGTGCTTGTAATAAATTGTTGAGCAGCCTCCGCTCAACCTTGTATTATATTTAGTACTCCTGGATATTTCTGTAATCAAGAATTTGTCTACCAGTAAGAAGGATTCTTCTCTACTGGTCCGTTAAAGGGATCGGTTTCTCAATAAATGTTTTATTGGAAAACCGGTCGTGACAAACTTGGTATCAGAGCCAGGCTGACTGTAGGAAGCCACTAGGTGCGATCGCTAATCGGTTATTAGCGTTTTTAGTGCTTTTTCAGCATTTTGCAAATGTAGCTATTTTCTGTTGGTCATCATAAATTTATGATTTGACTATTCGGAATTTTTGCCTACTTTTGTAGATGGCTGGCAACGACTGCGAGTCGCGGGTGTTCGCCAATGTGCCTGAGGGGTTTGTCAAGCTTCTCGTCTCCATCACCAAGCTCACGATCGGGCCATCGACTCGTCCAGAGTTCACACTTTACCAGCACAAGCTCAGCGACGACGTGTCTATGCACCAGGCCGTGGTGCAATTCAAGGGAGGACGTTCTGCGTCTCGCCACTTCCGTTTTGTGGGAAGGGCCATGCCTACGGAGAGGCATGCCATGCAGATGGCCGCCCGTGAGGCGATAGCTCGTCTTCGGGATGTTCTTCCTACGATGAAGACTCGTCGCTACCGCTACCTCCCATGCCATGTGCCATATACTTGTCACTATGCATTCGCCTGCCATAGGGGAGAGAGAGATGAGGCTATCGAGATGCTTGTTGAGTATCTCAAAGCTCTGGAGGCAGCTTTCGACAACCTCGTGGACGACCTTGTGGCTGCCCGTATGGACTCAGTTCAGGGCTGTTCCGCCAACAGGAGGGAGCTTCTCCACATGGCACCGCCACTGACTTTCGTCTCGTCCTCAGCATCCTATACACCTGCCATTTTAGCCACCGCTCGCCGTCTGCCTACCACTGAGGAGTTTGACCAAGTCATTGCTCCTACTCCAAGTAGAGCTGCACCGCCTGTCGCACCCGCACCAACTCCTCAACGCAGTGCTACGCGCCTGGAGCCTATTAGGGAGGAGGAGGAGGTTGAGTCTCCTGCACCACTGGGTCTTACCCTCGGCAGGCCGAGGGAATTTTTCACCATCTCCGACTGAGTGCGCCTAGCAGCCGTGTGATGTACCCGCTTGTATGATATGTTTATATGTACATAGGTTTGGTGAGAAGTAGTGTGTGTGCACATCATGTAGGGACTCGAAGAAGTGCACTAGCCTAAATAACATGTCAGGAATGTGTACGCACATCCTGAGTGATGTATTGTATAATTACGACTCGCGTGTAAGATATGTACTGAGCAGTCCTTCTCCATGCGCAATCAAGTATTTTTTCTTGAAAAACCTTGGGGTCTTTTAAATTTTCGCCTTTGCAAAATTATTCCTTGTGCCACACAGTTCTTCTCATGAGTTTTGCAAAAAATACACCAGAGTGGAAAATGCCTCGTCCCTGGACTCGTTCCATGCCAAACCCACCGGAAGAAGTTTATGGGACCCAGACAAGCAACAACTTCACACAGGGGCAGTCTAGTCAGCAGGACAGTGAAGCAGCATTTTCTCAAGTATGCCGCCTTTTCGAACAAAGCTAGCAGCAGCATCAAGAAATGATGAATCACGTTATCAATATGGGAAATCACCGAGAACCATACCAACCGCATTCCAAGTTGTCTGAACTACAGAAGACACGTCCTCCAACGTTCGCTCACACTGATAGGCCGCTTGAGGCCGATGATTGGCTTCGAGACATCGAAAGGAAGTTGATTATTGCACAATGTTCAGATCGTGAGAAGGTGCTTTATGCACCTCACTACCTCACTGGAGCAGCTGCAGCATGGTGGGAAAATTTTCTACACATGCACCCCAATGAACATAACATCACCTGGGAAGAGTTTAAGGAAGGTTTTCGTGGGGCGCACATCCCCAGGAGCATTATAAAGATCAAGAAAAGGGAGTTTGATGACCTCAAGCAGAGAGGCATGACAGTGACTGAGTACAACAGTCAGTTTACTCAATTATCTCGTTATGCCTACGATGAGCATATGACTGAGAATAAAAGGATGGAAAAAATTTGGATGGTCTGGCGCCAGCACTTAAATGCCAACTGGTCGTACACACCTTTCCAGACTTCAAAACACTGGTTGACAAGGCTATTACATTGGAGAATGAGCGCCGCAGCCTGGAGGATATTCGCAAGCGAAAAAGGGACAAGACGACTCATGCTCGCAACAACCGGAGCAAGACTGATATTCAGAGGAATGAAGCGAGAAAATCCACGACCACTGCTCTAAGGCCAACCAAACATTTTCATTCAAGGGACAAGGACTTTACGTACCGCCCAGGTGTTACTTGCTATGCTTGCGGAGAGGAAGGACACTATGCCAAACAGTGCCCAAAGCCAAGGAACTCGGCCCCCAAGCCGAACAATGGTGGAAATAATCCAGCCCCCAGGCGTAACAACTTCAACCCCAACAACAATCACAAGAAGGGTCACTTGAACCATGTGACCAAGGAGGAAGCACAGAATGCCCCAGATATCGTGCTCGGTACGTTCCCTGTCAACACAATACCTGCCACGGTTTTGTTTGATTCTGGAGCTTCTCACTCGTTCATTTCGAAGAGTTTTGTTTTGCAACATGGTTTTCCGATACTTCCTTTGGAAAAGTCCATGATCATCAAGTCCCCCGGGAATAAGCAGATCACTCAGAGTTACTGCCAAGGTGTGATTATTGAGTTTGAAAGACTAAAGTTTCAGGCGAATCTCATCGTGTTGGAAAATAAAGGACTGGATGTTATCCTAGGAATGGACTGGTTAACCACCAACAAGGGATTTATCGACTGCTTCAATCGGACTGTAATCCTCACTCACCATCACGGCAAGACAATAAAAGTTGCAGCTCAAGAGAGACCACGGTCACGGCAACCAAAGTTGAACAAGGTGGACATTTCAGAATTGAGAAAAGTTCCAGTGGTGTGTGAGTTTCCTGACGTATTTCCCGAAGAACTACCAGGCATGCCACCAGACCGGGAAATAGAGTTCAGCATTGAACTAGCACCTGGCACCACCCCCATTTACAAGAAACCTTATAGAATGGCACCCTCCGAGTTGGTAGAATTAAAGAAGCAAATAAAAGAATTACTGGACAAAGGATTTATACGAGCCAGCTCCTCACCTTGGGGTTCACCAGTATTATTTGCCAAGAAAAAGGATGGGACACTGAGATTGTGTATAGACTATCGAGCACTCAACATGGTCACCATCAAAAACAAATATCCGATGCCACAGATAAATGATTTATTTGACCAGCTCGCACAAGCCAAGGTGTTCTCAAAAATTGATTTTAGATCGGGATATCATCAATTAAAGGTACGGACAGAAGATATCCCTAAGACAGCATTCACCTCCAGATACGGATTATATGAGTTCACAGTAATGCCGTTTGGACTGACGAACGCCCCCGCATATTTCGTCCACCTCATGAACAAAGTGTTTATGAAATTTATGGACAAATTTGTTGTGGTGTTCATTGACGATATTCTGGTATACTCAAAGACACCGGAAGAACATGCTGAACATCTCAGAATTGTACTGGGAGAATTAAGGAAACATCAATTGTACGCCAAATTCAGCAAATGTGAATTTTGGCTAAGACAGGTTGGTTTTCTAGGCCATGTATTGACCCAAGAGGGCGTTGCCGTAGACCCAGAAAAGGTCAAGGCCGTACTTGGCTGGAAACCACCAGCCAACGTAAAAGATGTACGAAGTTTCCTAGGAATGGCTGGATATTACCGAAGGTTTATTGAAGGATTCTCCACCGTGGCAAAACCAATGACACAGTTACTCAAGAAAGATAAGAAATTTGTATGGACTGAAGCGTGCGAGAAAAGCTTCCAAGAACTCAAAAGGAAATTAACAACAGCACCGGTTTTGGTTGTGCCGGACATACACAAAAGTTTTGAAGTGTATTGTGACGCATCCCGGAAGGGCCTCGGGTGCGTATTGATGCAGGACGGCAAAGTTGTCGCATATGCTTCCAGGCAACTACGGAAGCATGAAGAAAATTATCCTACTCATGACTTGGAGCTAGCAGCAGTCATCCATGCACTCAAAGAGTGGAGGCACTTTTTGCTGGGAAATCGTTGTGAAATATATACGGATCATAAAAGCCTTAAATATATTTTCACGCAACCAGAGCTCAATTTACGACAACGACGCTGGTTGGAATTAGTCAAGGACTATGATGTCGGCATTCACTACCATCCAGGGAAAGCAAATGTAGTGGCAGACGCTCTTAGTCGGAACCCCAGCTCGGGCAACGACAGTCTACAGAACTTGAGGCCTGAAATTCAGCAGGAGTTCGCCAAACTCAACATGGTGATAGTCGCTGAGGGCAGCGTATCGAATCTGGAGATACAGCCCACCCTAATGGAACAGATTAAGAAGGCTCAGCATGGACATCCCAGCATCGAAGGTATAAAGAGAAAAGTGAGCCTTGGCAAGGCTTCAGAGTTCGTCGTAGACAATGAGGGAGTATTATGGTACGGGGACAGACTTTGCGTACCAAACATTGAGGACCTCAAACAGCAAATCCTAACCGAAAGCCACACCGCCCCATATTCAATCCACCCTGGAGGAACCAAAATGTACAAAGACATTCAGGAAAGATTTTGGTGGCACGGTATGAAGAGGGATATAGCCACTTTCGTTGCATGCTGTGATTCGTGTCAGCGCATTAAAGCCGAGCACCAAAAACCAGCAGGGCTGCTACAGCCAAACAGGATACCTGAGTGGAAATGGGACGAAATTGGAATGGATTTTATCGTCGGACTACCTCGATCACAACGCGGAAATGATGCCATATGGGTCATCACAGATAGGCTAACCAAGGTAGCACATTTCATTCCCGTGAAGACGACCTACTCCACTCAGAAGCTTGCTAAGCTTTATCTCTCCCGTATAGTTTGTCTGCACGGAGTCCCAAAGACCATAATATCTGACCGGGGCACTCAATTTGTCTCTAAATTTTGGGATCACTTACAACAAGCTCTGGGCACTCAGCTGGCATTCAATACAGCGTACCACCCCCAGACTGATGGACAAACTGAACGCGTGAACCAAATCCTAGAAGACATGCTGAGAGCCTGTGTTCTCACCTATGGAACCAGTTGGGAGGAAAGCTTGCCATATGCCGAGTTCGCATACAACAACAGTTACCAAGCCAGCCTACAAATGGCACCTTTTGAAGCATTGTACGGACGGAGATGTCGTACCCCATTAAATTGGTCAGAAACAGGTGACAGTCGTATCTTCGGCCCAGGCATGCTCAAGGAAGCTGAGGAGAAAGTTAAACAAATCAGGGACCGACTCAAGACAGCTCAAAGCCGACAAAAGAGCTATTACGACCAAAAACATCGTAAGGTCAGCTTTGAACCCGGTGAATATGTATACCTACGAGTGTCTCCTATGAGGGGCCTGCAACGGTTCAAAATTAAAGGAAGCTAGCCCCAAGATTTATTGGACCCTTCTGTGTAGTTGCACGAAGAGGCACAGTAGCCTACCAGCTAGACCTACCCAAAGAGCTGTCAGACGTCCACGACGTGTTCCACGTCTCACAGTTGAGGAAATGTGTGAGCAACCCGGAAAAGCATGTATCTCATGAGAGCATTGACGTGCAACCAGACCTCACCTACAGAGAGCGGCCAGTAAAAATATTGGAAGAGTCTGAAAGGAGGACCCGTCAGAAAACAATTAAATTTTTCAAGGTTCAGTGGAGCAATCACACCGAGGATGAAGCAACATGGGAAAGAGAGGATTTTCTTCAGGCAGAGTCCCCACATCTATTTGAGGATCAGCTGAAATCTCGGGGACGAGATTTTTCCTAAGGGGGTAGGTGTTGTGACACCCAAAAATTTTATTTGGTTTTATCAAAATCTTTATTTGATTTGAAGGAGGTTATTTAATTTTTTTTAAAGGACTCTCCTTCTCAAAAAATTTCTTTTATGACAAGTATTTTGTTTGGTTTCATCCAAGACTTGATCTTTGGTCTTGGAGGTTTTTTATCTTGTGTTGACTCAACACAAATGTTTTTCATTGGGAAAGTTTTTGAAAATCATTTCTTTTATAAATAGCCCTATGGCTTATGGGGTGATCCTTTCCCTTTCAAAATTATCTCTTGCCATAACCTAAGTTGAAAACTCCTCCCAAAAGGCCATCTCCCCACTTTATGACAAGTCAAGCTTCCAATCCAGCAAGTTAAACTTCCCCATGATTTTATCTCCATTTATTTTTAATCAAAAACCTTTTATGTCCTCTATTTTGACCCTTGGAGATTTACAAAGGAACCACTAGTTCTCCTTTGAGTTTTGCCTCCAAACAAATTTCCCTGGCTAGTCCTTAGAACCCTCAACCAAGATCCAGGAAGATCCACTGGTCTCCAGTTCAAAATTTTCAAAATGTGCTTGCTGCAAGTTTGGGCCATATTTGCAAAATTTGGTGAAATTCATTTGTTTCCTTCTCCTAAAAATCTGAGAAAATTCAGGCAGCCTCTAGGTGCATCAAGAGGTCACCTCACCAAGTCCCAGCTCCAGAAAAATTTTCCTCGTGCCCAAATCATATCGTCGAACACCTGGAGGCACTGTTACTGTCGAAGTTCAGAGTTCAGAGAACAGTTTCAGAGCCAGTGTCGTTTTCTTCAGAACACCATGTCGATCTCGCCAGTAGCTGCAGTGGCACCTTGCGCCCTGTTCCTCCTTCTTATCCCCGCGCCGCACGGTCGCCTGGACGCTTGCGGGCGTCGGCGGCGAGCTGGCCGAGGTGCATCGCCCCATGCGCGGCGGCAGCAGCGCCCGCTGCGGCTGCCAGAGAGGCGCAGCGTGGGACGGCGCCGTCCAGCACCGCCCAAGCCACCAGAGACCACCGCGTGGCCGTCCCCTCCTCTGTGCACGCTGCAGAGCCGTCGTCGTGAACTGGGAGGCACGGAGCGCGCTCCCTGCCGCCGTCGTGCCCGTACGGCCGTTCCGTCGAGGACCGGAGCATTACCCAATCCGACCGAGGTTTTAGCGGAGAAACGGTGCCAGTGGACCACCACGGTGATGCCAAACCACCTAAACCTCCTGCCCGACCTCTGCCTCGCCGTAATTGCTCGCCGGCGTTATCCCGTTCACGGCCACCTCCTCGGATCGCCTATAAAAGGAGGTCCCGAGCTCGAACTCGAACACGCACCATCACTCCACCCCACAAGAACCACGCCAAGCCACTGGGAAGGCCTCGAGGAAGTCTTCTTCCCCAACTCCGGCCGCCTCGACCCGCTTCGGGATCCGGCAAGATTCGCTCCAGTGCGTGCACCCCCGCCTCTCAACTCATGCCAGTAGCCTCCTAGTGCATCCACCTCTCTAACCCGCGCACCAATTTGGAGTTTGCAGCACCCACCGGAGAGTTCCACCCTCGCCCGAACCACCGTCCGCCGGAGATAAGGTCGCCGTCGACGTGGTGCTCACCGACGGCCAAGTCCACCACCCACCGACGCGGAAGGACACCCTGAACCCGTAGGTACCCTCCGATCACCCTACCTCGCCGTGGATCAACGCCGGCGACCACCGCAGCCTTCGGGCGCCGGCGAGCTCTGTTCGGAGTTTGAACCTGACGGGTGGGACCCCCCCGTCAGCCTCTCTTTCTTTTCCTTCGAACCGTTTTCTGAAGGCGCCTTCGGGCAAAGTGTGTTTTCCTTCTGGGCTGGCGTATTTCGTACCGAAGCGTTTTCTGCTTTTTCAAACAAGCCCCTGGATCTTTTCTGTTTCATCACAGATTAGTCCTTGGACTAAAACCCTTATATCTTTTAAACAAAAGATGCTTTTTGATTGATTCTTTTTTTGTCAGTCTTATATTTTTGTCTAGTTTTTTATAGTATTTATTTGGAAAAAATTTGGAATAATTTTATACACGCAACGGTTTTCACGTTAGTATACGGTTTCTTTATACCGTAGATTCCGGAGGAGGTGACGGAGCCGCGAACTTCGCCGAGCTAGACTCCGACTTCTCCGAACCAGGCAAGCATGTTTGAACCTTTGATATGATGAGTGTTTTGCATGTTTGCTTGAATAGTTTGTGCATGGCATATGAGCATCGGTGAGTGTTACGTTGCATGCAAGGCAACTACCCGTGTGCTTCGAAGTTTGATGTGATCTTTTGATGGGAGATGACCTGATCATGTGGTGACATGAGAGGTAGTAAGATGGTACTGTTGTAGCATGCCAGTCTTATGTCAACCGTTAAACTCCGACGTTAACGTGGACCGAGCCACGTTACCGTTCGTCCCCTTTCCGTGCTGCCACATGTTTTCTACAAAGAATACGGTTTAGTAAGTTGCAAACCTCTTTCCTTGTACACACCAAATAGAGGGGCCGGGATGAGGGTTCCATGGCCCTGGATTAAAGCCAGTCATCCGGTCAGGGGGCATGGGTGTTTCCGGTTGGGACCGAGAGGGGGGCACCCCTTAGAGCGCGCGATATAAATTTGATCCCATGCTACGCGAGGTTGTAGCCTCCCCGTCTCAAGGTTTTTCTTGAACGTTGCCTAGGGTGATTCCTGGCATCGGAATGTGGAATGGGTGTGTACTGGTTAGATGTGTTTCTCCTAAAATACCGTAAACGGAACTAGTCCCTTGTGACTACTGAAATCCGTTGGCTGTGGTTAAGAGTACAAACTCTGCAGAGTCAAAACCTTCCGAGTCATCGTGTCCATGGTCAAGGACCTGGTCAATGTATCCATATCCATATCCAGTGTCAGTCCCTGTGTCAGTCTCCGTGGAAATCCCCGGTGAACAAGCTTGAGTGGTAAACCCGGTTGAATGTTATTCCTGTGGATGGACTAACCATTTTATTATTTCGTACCTGAGTATTTCCTTGAATGATTTAACTTCATGAGCTACTGAATATCGAGTTATGAAATATAAGCCCTTTATGTGATGTCGCTCAGACGTCCGACTGTGGCACTCTTGTTATTTACTTTTGATATAAGCCCTTTATGTGATGTCGCTCAGACGTCCGACTGTGGCACTCTTGTTATTTACTTTTGATATAAGCCCTTTATGTGATGTCGCTCAGACGTCCGACTGTGGCACTCTTGTTATTTACTTTTGATATAAGCCCTTTATGTGATGTCGCTCAGACGTCCGACTGTGGCACTCTTGTTATTTACTTTTGATATAAGCCCTTTATGTGATGTCGCTCAGACGTCCGACTGTGGCACTCTGTTATTTACTTTTGATATAAGCCCTTTACGTGATGTCGCTCAGACGTCCGACTGTGGCACGCACTGTCGTTTATATTCCATTATAAGCCCTTTATGTGGTGTCGCCCTGACGCCCGACTGCGGCATTGTTAATTTATTTGTACCCTTTCGAGGAGTCATTTCAGACACTCGATTGGCCTTCAGTATTACATTGGGATTTCGGGAGGACTACCGCCCGACTTCCTTTTTATTTCCCATGCAGTGCAATTTTATTATCTGAGTGCGCATTATTAATCTGCTCATATGCATCATGTTTGCATTTGTTATATCTTATGTCCAAACTGTCTTGCGAGTACTTTCATAGTACTCACCTGGCTTGTTGATTTGGCCAGATGTTGACGAAGGCCATCTCATGAGTGATGAGTTCGATAGCGAGTCCGACGCCTAGAGGAATCCCAGTCAGTCCCGTGCGATCCTGGATTTGGTCACTTGTATTATATACGCTTCCGCTACCCACAATAAAAGTCCTCGAGCCTCACTCCGACGCTCGATGAGCTGTAAGATTTAGGAGTCCCGTCACCCACTTCGCTGTGACATATCCACCACCACTTTTATTACGAGTCAGTAGTTATGCCACCATACCCCTTGTGTCATATCCGCCTTTATGTATAATATCGGCATGCTTGTAATAAATTGTGGAGCAGCCTCCGCTCAACCGTGTATTATATTTAGTACTCCTGGATTTTTCTGTAATCAAGAATTTGTCTACCAGTAAGAAGGATTCTTCTCTACTGGTCCGTTAAAGGGATCGGTTTCTCAATAAATGTTTTATTGGAAAACCGGTCGTGACAATAGGTGTCGTTTCTCACCTGCACGGCGCGTCCCGATCAGCGTGCCTTGTCGTTCTCTCTCAAGCACCGCTGGCTAGGGAGGGCCTCTCAACCCTTCTTCCTCGTTGTCGTAGTGTGGGCAGATCTGGCCTCCCGCCGCCCACCTAGCGACATCCCGGCGACCCTCAGGTATAACTTCCTTCGAAACCGGTCTTGCTCTACTTCCCGAGCTCCTGACATCACTGCATTTGTATCTTTTACTATTTCCCGGGCCCCCTCGTAGATAGGATCGATCAGCTGTTCGAAAGCCACCTAAATTTTTACTATTAAGAGGTAAAACTAGTTCATGCACTCGAATCTAGTACTACTTGGTTCAAAAAAGGAAGAAAGGGGGTGGGGGAAGATTTGTTACCTGAATCTAAGACTTGGTCGAAAGAGGAAATAATGGGGGCGAAAAGTAGCAGAGACTGGCTATCCAACTGGTCTCTAGGTCTAATAGGGAAATAAAGGGAAACGCAGTACAAACTCAATATAAACCCGATCTATTGGTTGAAAAAGGAAAGAAAGTGGGGACTGGGTGACAAGTCAACAGAGTAAGTCCAGCACTAGATTTGCTAGCCTCACACAGTATAAGGTGGCTATACCGAACAAAAATGGGACCAACCCAGATATCTTGTTCTGATGTTTGTTGCCCCGAGCCACTCTTATGTAATACCACTGGTAAAATGTAGCAGTCGCACTGCTAAAAGTAAGGACGCGTTAAACCAATGTTGCTGGTAAAATGAAGCAATGGCACCATTAAAGTAATGTCGTATTTAACAGTTGTCATAGTTAATCCTAATGCCCACACTAATATCTAGTAATGCTGCTGCTTTAGAAATTGCTACTGTCCTTGTAGGATTGCCATTCAGATAAGGAACACGCTTCTTTTCATTTGATGTATGTTTCATCACTTGTTTGTCACCCTCCTTTCCACCTTTTTGTGCAAACAGAGACATACATTTCACGCTTGATCTTAGTTGAACTGGACAAATGATATCCAAATTATAGTTGAACATTCCAGGAGCTTCACAACCAACCTTGATGTTGCTCAATTTTATTGCAACTAATGAAGAAGAAGCTCTGTGGGTTTCGTTTTCTGATGGAAATGGAACCGGGTCTGGAGCCCTTTTCTTAAAAAAATGAAGAAGAAGCTGCTAGCTCATGGGACATTGCTTCATTTTAGGTGAACTGCACCAAAAGGTCCCATGAATTGAATCATCCATGTTAGTGACTGGTGTCATCCCTTCTATGATGGCGTTGACTGCAGACATGGTTCCCATCACGAGGTATGTTCCTTTTTGGTCTGACCATTTGCCAAAGATCCTGCATGTTGAGTCTGCTCTTGTGCTACTATTTGGCACTGCCATGATAAAGCAGTAATGTTATTTATTTTGCACCTTAATCTAGTGGCACTATTAATTTGAGGCAATGTTTTGGCACTGCTAGTGGCACTGATTTATATATATATATATATATATATATATATATATATATATATATATATATCAAAAGAGGGGGTTTCCTCCAATTTCATTAAAGAAATCCAACCATAGAGAACCATTATCCGACAACATCTCAGTGTAAACGGGCAGTTATGCAACTACTACTAGAACGGACTGAGTACTAGCAGGAGACAGGTTCGCCACATAAGCTAGGCAGGTAGGGGGACGCGGCACTAGCTTGACCAAATTTGGATTACAACCCAAATGCTACCACAGAAACATCAGAGGGGAAGATAGGGACTGAAAGAGCCAGCTTCAGCATCCCAGTCCAAGCACCCCCGGCCTCCATCCTTGCGACGCACGGTACACCTCGTTTGCCATCTGCTCGACCCTAGTGCCACTGATAAAATGAAGTAATAATACAGTTAAAATAGAGCGAGTGTCCTCTCTATCATTTCATTTCCAATGTAGATAAAGAAAGTGCTTCTCTTTGTTAGTATATGTTTCATCAACTAGTCCCATTGTTAATGTTTAAGCGTTTCTGCAAACTGGGGTGCTTAATTTTAGTTGATCTGCACAAAAATAGAGATTGGAATGTCTCAAGGCCCTGTCTCAAGGCCCCTCCTTGTACTACCGCTGTACACTGATGTTCATCACTGGCAGAAGGTGTATCGGGCAGACTTGGGTCGATTTCCAGTATGAGGCGTACCATATGAGGCGTCGCAGGGCCCATCTCGCCCTCGCAGCATGGCATACAATGATACTATCGCAATATTTTCTTCTATTTCATAGTGTATGTTTCATCAACTAGTGCCACTATAATGTAATCATGCCTTTTCATTATCTGTGCAAACAGGGTTATTCAGCTGCATTTTGGTGGAACTGCACAAATGTACGGATGGAACCGGCATATATGTAGAGTGCGAGGTGACAAGTAAAAATTACCGACACCAACCCTGCTCCATCTAAGCATTGGCATCCACCACCATCAGTGGGATGTGTGGCGCTCACTGTGGATGGATCTTTCTCGACAGCAAATCCTCTAACCAAATACTAGTAGCTTAGACTTCAAAAAAATACTAGTAGCTTATATTGGCAGTTTTCTAGGGGTGTGCTCTTTTCTGAAAGAAGCACCAATCTATTTTTCTTTATTTGTACACAGTGTCACAACTTTGACCCAAAGGTCCAGAGCTATTCTATGGTGATTGGCGTAGTACTCGGAGACTGATTGTAAGCATGATTTTTATTAGCTGTCACACTGATTGTAAGCATGAGCAGATGGAAGATTAGGTTAGTGCGAAGCTTACCTTAAACCCTACCGACGTCGTTGAAATGAGGCGAGCGTCGAGGGAACCATGGAGAACGGCGGGGAAGCGACGTCACGCCATCCGGCCTCCTCTTGCGGTGGGAGAACGAATACTCCTGTGGCTCCGGCTGGCTCTGCACCCTCACGAACGGCACACCGTACTCGATCGATTCGTTATCCTCTGGGTGCCCCACCTTCGACCTGTACGCCCACCACCTCCGCCTGACTTTCGCCTCGGGAAAATCTGTCTGCTCCATCGCCCAGAGGAGATACTCGATGAACTCGAAGGACTGCGGCATGACTGCCGCCGAGGAGTACATCGCCGCCCTCATCACCGTCGTCTTGCTCTTTCGCATACATTGCCACATGGCCCTCACCGTCCTCGAAATCTCCCATTGTCAAACCAAGTAAGGATATCTGGGCCATGGAGCAAACAGATTCACCGAATCCGATCGTGAGGGAGCGGTGGTGGGAGTATTGATCCCAGATGGAGCATCCACCAGAGATTGAAGGATCGAGCATCTACAGGGTGCCGTTTGTGAGGGTGTCGTGCCAGAGCGAGCCGGTGGAGTCTTCATCGACCGAACCCAGCTGCAAGAGGAGAAAAGCAGTTGGCCCGATGACGCTTCCCCGCCATCCTCTCCCTCGCCGTTCACATTGTCTCACGGGGCGGCTGTCTGCCGCCGAGGAATAGGAGGGGACTGCCCCCCCCAGCCCAATAGTCGGGCAGGTTGTGAATTGTTAGGAGGAGCTTAGGGTTGTCAGTATTTGCAGGTTGTGAATTGTGTTTTGTGTTGTGTATTTTGAGAGTACTTTCAGATATGAATGTCTTTTGAATTTCAGATTTGCAGTATTGAGCATATGAAGTATTTTATGAATTCTAGAGATCTATTTTCAGCACTTAAAAAATGTAGTTTCATAGGAGTATAAAAGTGCAGACAATGTGATTCTCAGAGAAGAAACTGCAAGTTACAATTTCAGATAAGAAACTGCAAGTTCAGTTTCAGATAAGAAACTGCAACTTTCAGAGGCAGAGCATTTATATTAACACGCCCTTTTCAAATAGGGTTAACATCATGTTGGAAGTTTCATTCATGGTCGAAAATGGAACTACCGGCCAGTTAACATCATGCTGATCAACATTCATGCATAGCACATCTTCATATGATGCACAGTCAAAAAGATATGCTATTTCCAAAATGCCCACACAATGTCGAGTGTGCGAAAAACAGAGAAAACGAGGGACGAAGTTTTGGCAAGTGTTGGACGTGGTGTGCGTAGAAGACAATGGGGACCCACATGTCAATAATGGCAGAGGCAAAAAAATTGGAGATATTTTCCCTGCATCAGGTGGAATCGAACCAGGGCGGAACAGCTGTCGGGTAGTGTCACTTGGCCACTGGGCTAGTTCGGTACTTTCGTTACAAATAAGGCACTGCCTTGGGTGGTCCGATCACCTCCTGCGCCTTTGTGCGCTCGCTGCGGCACCGCTGTCTGCTATTGTGAACATGCTGAACAAACGAGAGGAATATGGAGAGGACTGTATGTGGAGAGGCGGATAGTCGGGACCCACCAGATCTATGGCCATACGCAAGCAAGTGCCTCATCGAAAAAAACTTCCTCCTAATGCTATACTAACGTTGGGGCCCACGGGTTTGTCAACATAGTTACATATTTTTTAGGTGCTTCAACGTAGGAGATAAATTCACAACGAAGCTCTGGAGCCGGCGGGTAGTATCACTTATTATCACTGGGGCAGCAAGTATCCGCTGGGTTTTGGGCTGCCCCGTCTAGGCTTTCTTTTTTAACATGCGCAGCCCACGACATGCCGGTTTGTATTTTTTTGAGGGCCGTCATGTATCGACCGGCCTATGGACCTCCCATCCGAGGTTTTATTTTTCCTGAAACATCGGCAGCCCAATTTATGTATTTTTTTTGAAGAAAACGCAGAGGTCTGTTCTATTTTTCTATATAAGAATAGGAACGCCTGGTCCAACTTTTGTTTCCCTTCTAACTATATTATATATATTTAAATTATTTTATATGTTATTATATATTATTGTTATTGTCATAATATATTTAACAGAAACTTACATATGTAAGAAAACAATATCCCACATCTTATTAACTTATAAAAATAATTTCTTAACAATAAAATACTGGATTTTTTTGGCAACGAAAATCCTGGTGATTGTGTACAAAAGCTTGGTAAGATTTAAGGACCAATGTAATAATAAATCACTTATTATTTAAATATATTTATAACAAAATGCTCGGCCCCTGTTTATTTTTTGATAACATTGCTGCACCCAACCCAACATTATAATTAGAATCAGCCCAGCAAAATCGTGTATTTCGAGAAAGTGCAAATGGCCTGTAATTTTTTAGGAGAAAAATAAATGGGCCACATGGACGCTATAATATTTGTTCACCCAGCCCAGCAAATGGACTGTAATTCTAAAAAAAGATCAAATTGACTGTAAATTCTGAAAAAATGGGTTGAATACGTGCCACATTTTTTGAGGCTGAAATGTGGGCCAATAGGTCGAAGTCAACGCAAGTCATTGTCAACTTAGTCAACAAATGATTCTGACATCGTTAGTCGTTGGATTTACATCCAATGACCGGCATCCATCTTCAATCTCTCGTCTTCTTCCTCCAGCGCCGCCGGGACCACCTGCTCCCGCCTCCTGCTGCTAGCAGCTCTGCTTACCACGCTTCGCTGTGAAGCGCTACCCCACCGTTGGCCAGTCCATCCCTCCACCCTCCACACCTCCTGTTCTTCTCCACCGACTGCCGAACCACACCGCCCCAGAACCAGTTAACCCTCGTACACCTCTCCGTCTGCGACTCTACTCCCGCGTCTTCCCATCTCCGGCTCGTCGCTGTCCGGGGCCTCGCCGTCTTCCACCACCTTGGATGCGCTCAGCGCGGAGTAGTCAACATGGTCAACGAATGACATCCATCGGAAGTAGACTGTGCGTGGAGAGGCTGGCAGCTGGGTCCACGGCTGCACGCAAGAAAATGCCTCCTTATTACGCGCAAAATAATGATTCCTCCACCTGACAGCTGGGACCCACCGGAAGGGCCTCTGCATTTCGCGAAAAAAACATTCCCCCCGCTGACAGGTCGGACCCACCATCTATATCTTCACACGCAAGGAAGTGCCTCCTTATTACACACAAAAAAATGAATACCCCCTGCTAGCTGGGACCCACCATAGTGGGAGGCTGACTTGTGGGCCTACTAAGTTGACGGGGACAGAGGGCTTTGTCAACTTCGTCAATATGAACGATTCTAGCTCCAGTGACCGTACGATGTCCATCCAACGTTGGTAGTGCTTCTTCAACCTCTGGTCTTGTTGCTCCAGCCGCCCAAACCAGCGCCGGTCGTGCCGCGTGCTCCTGCTTCCCGTGGCCGCGTGCTCCTGCTTCCCATGGCCGGCTATGATGCCGAGGAGGCCTCACTGCCCCCTACTACTCCCACCGCTGGCCAGGCCCTGCGACGACGGCAGCCTCACACCGCAGCCGAACCAGTGAACCATCATACTCCTCTCCGCGTGGGCATCCACTGTCGCGTCTTCCCCGGCTCCGCGTCGTCCCCTTCCTAGGCCTCGCCATCGTCCACCGCCCCGGTGCTCTCGCCGCGGCATGGTCAACGTGGTCAAGGAACGACTTCCATCGGAAGAGTACTGTACGTGGAGAGGCTGACAGTTGGGTCCACGACCGCAGCAAGGAAGTGCCTCCTTATTTTGTGGAAAATAATGATTCATCCACTCACAGTAGGGACCCACCGGACGGGCCACTGTATTTCGCGAAAAAAAAATGTTTCCCCCTTGACTGCTGGGACCCAGCAGCTACATCTTCGCACGCAAGGAAGTGCGTCCATATTACGAGCAAAAACAAATATTCACCCCCTGACTGCTGGGACCCACCACCTACATCTTCGCACACAAGGAAGTGCCTGACAGTCGGGACCCACCCGGTCGAAGCGTACATAGCGTTGTCATTCTGGTCGCGAATGTGTACGTACATACTGGTCGATCGGTCTGTCTGCAGGCTGCAGCGATGAACCGTGGCCATGTAAGGAAGGGCACGTGTCGTAGTAGAGGCACGCACGTGTCGTAGTAGAGGCGCGCACGTAGCATGTACACGTATGTACAGCGGCCAGGGTGCAAGAAAGAAAATATGGCCACGTACGTACATACGGGCGGGGTCTTGAATGCCTACTCGCGCATACGTACTGCCAGGGTCGTGTACATGGCTGGGTCGGAACGTAGAAACTGCGTCGTCGTCCTGTTCATGGGGAGGCAACGGAATGCGGCATGTTCATCGGGAGGGAACGGAACGCATGCTGTTCATCGGGAGCCAACCGGCTTGGACGGAACAGGCGATGGAAACGAGGCCTGGCGTACCGCAGAACGGAGGAAACGGCCTTGTGTTCGATCGGCCACGGTGGAAACAGGATCCTGTTCATCGGGAGGGGTCTAGTGTATCGCAAAACGGAGGAAACGGACCTCCTATGGTCGAAACGGGGTCCTGTTGATCGGGAGGGGTGTGGCGTACCGCAAAACGGAGGAAACGGACTTGTGTTGGAGTGCTACGGTCGAAACGGGGGTCTTGTTCATTCGGAGGGGTGTGGCGTACTGCAAAACGGGACTCCACGAGATACTGTTCATCTCCACCCTCGACCTCCTCCAGCCTCCACGGGCTCCTGTTCATCCACTGTCGACCTCCTCCAGCCTCCACCTGCGACTGTTCATCCACGGGCTCCTGTTCATCCAGCCTCCACCGCGCACTCCTCCACCGGCTACTGTTCAACCAACCCTCTCCACGGGGGTCCTGTTCGACCACCCCTCCATGGGCTACTGTTCATCCAGCAGTCCACCGGCTACTGTTCAACCAGCCCTCCACCGGCTACTGTTCAACCAGCCCTCCACGGGGTCTTGTTCATCCAGCCCTCCACAGGGTCCTGTTCATCCACTGGCTCGATCGATCGAGGTACTGTTCATCCAGCGGCAACGGCCTCTACAACCACGGGTTCCTGTTCATCCAACCCCCACCGGGAACTGTTCATCCAAACCCCCCAACAACACTCACTATTCATCCAGAGGCAGCATCGATCGGCTTCAGTTAGCAGCAGTAGCGAAGGAATCACTCGGGTTCAGTTAACAGCAAGGGATCGATCGATCGCTCGGGTTCAGTGTAACGCGTAGCCTACATGCAGTGCAATCGCTCGGGTTCAGTTAGAGCCCAATGCCTCGCTCGGGTTCAGTAGAGCCCAATGCCTCGCACCCACGCGCGTATGTGTACGAGAGAAACGTGCATCGCTCGGCCCCCGACCACCCACCGTAACGGGGAACTCCCCGATATTTTCCGCGCCCTTGCTTCGACCACGGTTTTTTCCGTCATGGACAGCCCAAAGAATGTCATGCAGCTGCGTCTCCGGCCCGCACAGGACGAAAAGCCCATTTTCTGTCATGATTTTTTGTCATAGAAGTAGGAGCCCACCACATCTATGATGATACCTGGTTTTGTCACAATTATCGTCATAGAAGTGTCATAAGTATGACAGGAAAAAAACCGTTCGGCCCAAAATGTCACGGATGTGTCTTCTTTTTGTAGTGCAATATGACCTAAATGGCAGTGCCACAACACTATCATTATCAACTTTGCATCTTCTGGCATCAATATTATGAATATGTGTATCACCACGATCGAGATTCAACAAACCATTCACATTGGGTGTATGACCATAGAAGGTTTTATTCATATAAACAGAACAACAATTATTCTCTGACTTAAATGAATAACCGTATTGCAGTAAACATGATCTAATCATATTAATGCTCAACGCAAACACCACATAACATTTATTTAGGTTCAATTTTAATCCCGAAGGTAGAGGGAGTGTGCGATGGTGATCGTATCAACATTGGAATTACTTCCAACACACATTGTCACCTCGTCCATAACTAGTCTCTGTTTATTTTGCAACTCCTGTTTCGAGTTACTACTCTTAGCAACTGAACCAGTATCAAATACCGAGGGGTTGTTATAAACACTAGTAAAGTATACATCAATAACATGTATATCAAATATACCTTTGTTCACTTTGCCATCCTTCTTATCCGTCAAGTATCTAGGGCAGTTCCACTTCCAGTGACCATTTCCTTTGCAGTAGAAGCACTCAGTTTCAGGCTTGGGTCTAGCTTTGGGCTTCTTCATGGGAGTGGCAACTTTCTTGCCATTCTTTTTGAAGTTTCCCTTTCTTTCCCTTACCCTTTTTCTTGAAACTAGTGGTCTTGTTAACCATCAACACTTGATGTTATTTCTTGATTTCTACCTTCGCTGATTTCAGCACCGCGAAGAGCTTGGGAATTGTTTTCGTCATCCCTTGCGTATCATAGTTCATCACGAAGTTCTGGTAACTTGGTGATAGTGACTAGAGAACTCTGTCAATCACTATCTTATCTGGAAGATTAACTCCCATTTGATTCAAGCGATTGTAGTACCCAGACATTCTGAGCACATGCTCACTAGCTGAGCTATTCTCCTCCATCGTGTAGGCAAAGTACTTGTCAGAGGTCGCGTACCTCTTAACACGGGCATGAGTCTGAAATATCATTTCAGCTTCTTGGAACATCTCATATGCTCCATGGCGTTCAAAACATTTTTGAAGTCCCGGTTCTAAGCCGTAAAGCATGGTGCACTAAACTATCAAGTAGTCATCATACCGAGCTTGCAAAAACGTTCATAGCGTCTGCATCTGCTCCCGCAACAGGTTCGTCACCTAGTGGTGCATCAAGGACATAATTCTTCTGTGTAGCAATGAGGATAATCCTCAGATCACGGACCTAATACGCATCATTGCTACTATCATCTTTCAACATAGTTTTCTCTAGGAACATATCAAAAATAAAACAAGGGAGCTATACGCGAGCTATTGATCTACAACATAGATATGCAAATACTATCAGGACTAAGTTCATGATAAATTAAGTTCAATTAATCATATTACTTAAGAACTCCCACTTAGATAGACATCCCTCGAGTCATCTAAATGATCACGTGATCCAAATCAACTAAACCATGTCCGATCATCACGTGAGATGGAGTAGTTTTCAATGGTGAACATCTCTATGTTGATCATATCTACTATATGATTCACGTTTGCCTTTCGGTCTCCAGTGTTTCGAGGCCATGTCTGTACATGCTAGGCTCATCAAGTTTAACCTGAGTATTCTGCACGTGTGAAACTGTCTTACACCCATTGTATGTGAACGTAGAGCTTATCACACCCGATCATCACATGGTGTCTCGGCACGACGAACTATCGCAACGGTGCATACTCAGGGAGAACACTTATACCTTGAAATTTAGTGAGGGGTCATCTTATAATGCTACCGCCGTACTAAGCAAAATAAGATGCATAAAAGGTAAACATCGCATGCAATCAAAATATGTAACATGATATGGCCATCATCATCTTGTGCCTTTGATCTCCATCTCCAAAGCACCGTCATGATCTCCATCGTCACCGGCTTGACACCTTGATCTCCATCGTAGCGTCGTTGTCGTCTCGCCAACTATTGCTTCGACAACTATCGCTACCACATACTGATAAAGTAAAGCAATTACATGGCGATTGCATTTAATACAATAAAGCGACAACCATAAGGCTCCTGCCAGTTGCCGACAACTTTTACAAAACATGATCATCTCATACAATAACGTATATCACATCATGTCTTGACCATATCACATCACAACATGCCCTGCAAAAACAAGTTAGATGTCCTCTACTTTGTTGTTGCAAGTTTTACGTGGCTGCTACGGGCTTCTAGCAAGAACCGTTCTTACCTACGCATCAAAAACACAACGATTTTTTGTCAAGTGTGCTGTTTTAACCTTCAACAAGGACCGGCCGTAGTCAAATGATTCAACTAAAGTTGGAGAAACGGACACCCGCCAGCCACCTTTACGCAAAACAAGTTGCATGTCCATCGGTGGAACCGGTCTCATGAATGTGGTCATGTAAAGTTGGTCCGGGCCGCTTCATCCAACAATACCGCCGAATCAAAATAAGACATTGGTGGTAAGCAGTATGACTATTATCGCCCACAACTCTTTGTGTTCTACTCGTGCATATCATCTACGCATAAACCTGGCTCTGATACCACTGTTGGGGAACGTAGCATGCAATTTCAAAAACAAATCCTATGATCACGCAAGATCTATTTAGGAGATGCATAGCAACGAGAGGGGGAGAGTGTGTCCACGTACCCTCGTAGACCGAAAGTGGAAGCGTTAGTTTAACGCAGTTGATGTAGTCGAACATCTTCGCGATCCAACCGATCAAGTACCGAACGTACGGCACCTCCGAGTTCAGCACACGTTCAGCTCGATGACGTCCCTCGAACTCTTGATCCAGCAGAGGGTCGTGGGAGAGTTTCGTCAGCACGACGGCAAGGTGACGGTGAAAGGAAAAGGGGGAAAGGGGGAGGAGAGGGAGAGGGGGAAAGGAAAGGGGGGCTGCACCCCCTTCCCCTTGTCCAATTCGGACAGCCCATGGGGGGCGCACCACCCCTTGTGGGCACCCCTCTCTCTCCCCTATGGCCCATGAGGCCCAATACCTTTCCTGGGGGGTTCCGGTAACCTCCCGGTACTCTGAAAAATACCCGAAATAATCCGGAACCATTCCGGTGTCCGAATATCATCGTCTAATATATCAATCTTTACCTCTCGACTATTTCGAGACTCCTCGTCATGTCCGTGATATCATCCGGGACTCCAAACAATCTTCGGTCACCAAAACACATAATTCATAATACAAATCGTCATCAAACGTTAAGCGTGCGGACCCTACGCGTTCGAGAACTATGCAGACATGACCGAGACACATCTCCAATCAATAACCACTAGTGGAACCTGGATGCTCATATTGGTTACATATTCTACGAAGATCTTTAGCGGTCAAACCATAATGACAACATACGTTATTCCCTTTGTCATCGGTATGTTACTTGCCCAAGATTCGATCATCGGTATCTTCATACCTAGTTCAATCTCGTTATCGGCAAGTCTCTTTACTCGTTTCGTAATGCATCATCCCGTAACTAACTCATTAGTTACATTGCTTGCAAGGCTTATTATGATGTGCATTACCGAGAGGGCCCAGAGATACCTCTCCGATACTCGGAGTGACAAATCCTAATCCAACCCAACAAATACCTTCGGAGATACCTATAGAGCATCTTTATAATCACCTAGTTACGTTGTGACATTTGGTAGCACACAAGGTATTCCTCCGGTATTCGGGAGTTGCATAATCTCATAGTCAAAGGAATATGTATAAGTCATGAAGAAAGCAATAGCAATAAAACTTAATGATCATTATGCAAAGCTAACGGATGGTCCTGTCCATCACATCATTCTCCTAATGATGTGATTCCGTTCATCAAATGACAACACATGTCTATGGTTAGGAAACTTAACCATCTTTGATTAATGAGCTAGTCTAGTAGAGTCTTACTAGGGACACTATGTTTTGTCTATGTATCCACACATGTATCAAGTTTCCGGTTAATACAATTCTAGCATGAATAATAAACATTTATCATGATATAAGGAAATATAAAATAACAACTTTATTATTGCCTCTAGGGCATATTTCCTTCACTTCATTTATATTATCATTTGTCGAAGCATTGATCTATATGTTGTCGTCAATTACCAAACAGGGGGAGATTGAAAGTCCAACTAATCCCCGGGTGGTTTTGGTAATTCATAACAACATATAGCTCATTGAACTAATATCCATTCAAGATTAATGTTTCAGAAAGTTTAATGATTGGTATGGCATGGACTAGAGATGTGGACCCCTCAAAATGCTAAGGCCACATATTGGCAAAAGCTCAAGACTCTACATTTTCATTTTAGTGATCCAAGATCACATTGAGTCCATAGGAAAAGCCAATACTATTAAAAGGGGATGACGTGTTGCTTAATGGCTTGCTTGCTCAATATGCTTAGTGATATGCTCTAGAAGCCCTCAACCACTTTCTCATTTCCACATATGTCCTAAACCTAAAGTCAAACTTGGCCCCACCGATTTGATCAATCCGGCGCCACCGAGTTCACTTGACATAGCCATTGCCAGAAACCCTAATCAGATCGGTCTCACCGATAGGGATCTCGGTCTCACCAAGATGGGATTGCAAACTCTCTGTTTCCCTTCGTAATGTTTCGGTCTAACCGAGATGAGCGATCTGTCCCACCGAGTTGGCAATGCAAACTCTCTGTTTCCTTTTCGTAATGTTTCGGTCTCACCGAAATGAGCGATCGGTCCCACCGAGTTTGCCTGACCAAGTCACTGTTTGCTTATTACTGAAATCGGTCTCACCGAGTTCATGTGATCGGTCTCACTGTGATGAGGTTTCACCCTAACCCTAGCGCATCGGTCTCACCGAGTTGGTATTGTCGGTCCCACCGAAAAGCCTAACGTTCACATTTTGAACCAGGTCGGTCTCACCGAGTTTCACTATTCGGTCCCACCGAGTTTGGTAAATTGTGTGTAACAGTTAGATTTTGTGTGGAGGCTATAAATACCCCTCCACCCCCTTCTCCATTTGTAAGAAAACCATCAGAACGTGCCTACACTTCCACTACTCATTTTCTAAGAGAGAACCACCTACTCATGTGTTGACACCAAGACATTCCAATCCAACCACGAGAATCTTGATCTCTAGCATTCCCCAAGTTGCCTTCCACTCAAATCATCTTTCCACCATATCCAAATCTGTGAGAGAGAGTTGAGCGTTGGGGAGACTATCATTTGAAGTACAAGAGCAAGGAGTTCATCATCAACACACCACCTATTACCTTTTGGAGAGTGGTGTCTCCTAGATTGGTTAGGTGTCAATTGGGAGCCTCCGTCAAGATTGTGGAGTTGAACCAAGGAGTTTGTAAGGGCAAGGAGATTGCCTACTTCATGAAGATCTACCCAAGTGAGGCAAGTCCTTCGTGGGCGATGGCCATGGTGGGATAGACAAGGTTGCTTCTTCGTGGACCCTTCATGGGTGGAGCCCTCCGTGGACTCGCGCAACTGTTACCCTTCAAGGGTTCAAGTCTCCATCAACGTGGATGTACGATAGCACCACCTATCGGAACCACGCCAAAAATCTCCGTGTCTACATTGCGTTTGCTCCCTCCAAACTCCTCCCCTTTACCTTCATATGCAATGATTTACATTCCGCTGCTATACTCTTAGAATTGCATGTGTAGGTTGATTGCTTGACTTGTGTTAAGTTGCTAAAATCTGCCAAGACATAAAATTGGGAAAAGGCTAGATTTTTATTTGGTCAAGTAGTCTAATCACCCCCCCCCCTCTTGAAGGAAATATGGCCTAGAGGTAATAATAAAATTGTTATTTATATTTCCTTATATTTGAAGGAAATGTGCCCTTGATAAATGTTTATTATTCATGCTAGAATTGTATTAACCAGCAACTTAGTACATGTGTGAATACATAGACAAACAGAGTGTCCCTAGTATGCCTCTACTTGACTAGCTTGTTTATCAAAGATGGTTATGTTTCCTAGCCATAGACATGTGTTGTCATTTGACGAACGGGGTCACATCATTAGAGAATGATGTGATTGACAAGACCTATCCGTTAGCCTAGCACTATGATCGTTTAGTTTGTTGTTATTGCTTTCATCATGACTTATACATGTTCCTCTGACTATGAGATTATGCAACTCCTGAATACCGGAGGAACACTTAGTGTGCTATCAAACGTCACAGCGTAACTAGGTGATTATAAAGATGCTCTACAGGTGTCTCCGATGGTGTTTGTTGAGTTGGCATAGATCGAGATTAGGATTTGTCACTCCGATTGTCGGAGAGGTATCTCTGGGCTCTCTCGGTAATGCACATCACTATAAGCCTTGCAAGCAATGTGACTAATGAGTTAGTTGCGGGATGATGCATTACGGAACGAGTAAAGAGACTTGCCGGTAACGAGATTGAACTAGGTATGGTGATACCGACGATCGAATCTTGGGCAAGTAACATACCGATGACAAAGGGAACAACGTATGTTGTTATGCGGATCGACCGATATGTAGGAGCCAATATGGGCATCCAGGTTCCGCTGTTGGTTATTAACCAGAGAGGTGTCTCGGTCATGTCTACATAGTTCTCGAACCCGTAGGGTCCGCACGCTTAAACGTTCGTTGACGATATAGTATTATATGAGTTATGTATGTTGGTGACCGAATGTTGTTCGGAGTCCCGGATGAGATCACGGACATGACGAGGAACTCTGGAATGGTTCGGATATAAATATTGATATATGGGATAATAGTGTTTGGTCTCTGGAAGGGGTTCCGGATGTTTCCCGAAATGTTTGGGTACGAGAACACTTTATTTGGGCCAAAGGGGAAAGCCCACAAGGTTTTTGGAAAGTGCAAAAGGAAGTTTTGCAGAGTCCAGGGGCCAGACGCCAGCGTCCCTGGCGTCTAGGTCCAAACACCGGGAACCCTGGTGTCTTGCCCTGGAGTCCGAGAAGGACTCTTGCCTTTCGGGTGAAACCGACTTTGTGGAGGCTTTTACTCCAAGTTTCGACCCCAAGGCTCAACATATAAATAGAGGGGCAGGGCTAGCACCCAAGACACATCAAGAAACACCAAGCCGTGTGTCGGCAACCCTGTCCCCTCTAGTTTATCCTCCGTCATAGTTTTCGTAGTGCTTAGGCGAAGCCCTGCGGAGATTGTTCTTCACCAACACCGTCACCACACCGTCGTGATGCCAGAACTCATCTACTACTTTGCCCCTCTTGCTGGATCAAGAAGGCGAGGACGTCATCGAGCTGAACGTGTGCTGAACGCGGAGGTGCCATATGTTCAGTACTTGATCGGGACGGATCGTGAAGGTGTACGACTACATCAACCGCGTTGATAAATGCTTCCGCTTTCAGTCTACGAGGGTACGTAGACAGACTCTCCCCTCTTGTTGCTATGCATCTCCTAGATAGATCTTGCGTGATCGTAGGAAATTTTTTGAAATACTGCGTTCCCCAACAATATCATGATAAATGTTTATTATTCATGCTAGAATTGTATTAACCGGAAACTTAGTACATGTGTGAATACATAGACAAACAGAGTGTCCCTAGTATGCCTCTACTAGACTAGCTCGTTAATCAAAGATGGTTAAGTTTCCTAACCATAGACATGTGTTGTCATTTGATGAACGGGATCACATCATTAGAGAATGATGTGATGGACAAGACCTATCCGTTAGCTTAGCATTAATGATTGTTTAGTTTTATTGCTATTGCTTTCATCATGACTTATACATGTTCCTCTGAATATGAGATTATGCAACTCCCGAATACTGGAGGAGCACCTTGTGTGCTATCAAACGTCACAACGTAAATGGGTGATTATAAAGATGCTCTACAGGTGTCTCCGATGGTGCTTGTTGAGTTGGCATAGATCGAGATTAGGATTTGTCACTCCGTGTCTCGGAGAGGTATCTTTGGGCCCTCTCGGTAATTCTCATCACTATAAGCCTTGCAAGCAATCTGACTAATGAGTTAGTTGCGGGATGATGCATTACGGAATGAGTAAAGAGACTTGCCGGTAACGAGATTGAACTAGGTATGATGATACCGACGATCGAATCTCGGGCAAGTAACATACCGATGACAAAGGGAACAACGTATGTTGTTATGCGGTTTGACCGATAAAGATCTTCATAGAATATGTAGGAGCCAATATGAGCATCCAAGTTCCACTATTGGTTATTGACCGGAGATGTGTCTCGGTCATGTCTACATAGTTCTCGAACCCGCTGGGTCCGCACACTTAACGTTCGATGACGATTTATATTATGAGTTATCTGATTTGATGACCGAAGTTTGTTCGGAGTCCCGGATGAGATCACGGACATGACGAGGAGTCTCGAAATGGTCGAGACAAAAAGATTCATATATTGGAAGGTTACATTCGGACACCGGAATGGTTCGGGTTGTTTCGGATGAGTTTCGGATTACGGGGGTTACCGGAACCCCCCCCCCCCCAGAAGTTCATGGGCCTTAGTGGAAAGGAGAGGAGGGCCACAAGGGAGCCCATCCCCATGGCCAGTCCGAATTGGACTAGGGAGGGGGCGGCGCCCCCTCTTTCCTTCTCTGAGGGAGTCCTGGATTAAGGGGTCCTCAGGCGTCCGGCCTGTTGGACATGGGTCGGACTGATGGGCTGTGAAGATACAAAACCGAAGACTCTCACCCATGTCCGGATGGGACTCTCCTTGGCATGGAAGGCAAGCTTGGCGTCCTGACATGAAGATTCCTTTCTCTGCAACCGACTTTGTATAACCCTAGTCTCCTCCGGTGTCTATATAAACCGGAGGGCTTAGTCCGTAGAGGCAAGAATCATAATCATAGTCATACAGGCTAGACTTTTAGGGTTTTAGCCATTACGATCTCATGGTAGATCTACTCTTGTAGTACTCATATTCATCAAGATCAATCAAGCAGGAAGTAGGGTATTACCTCCATAGAGAGGGCCCGAACCTGGGTAAACATCGTGTCCCCCGTCTCCTGTTACCATCGACCTTAGACGCACAGTTCGGGACCCCCTACCCGAGATCCACCGGTTTTGACACCGACATTGGTGCTTTCATTGAGAGTTCCGCTGTGACGTCGAAGACAGGATTGATGGCTCACCTTGTTATCAAGGACGGTATCACCGCCGGAGGTGCCCTGACCTCAGGCCAAACCCTCCGGCTGGGTGGCATCACCATGACCGCCCCCACGGCCATTAAGCCAATGATGACTTCTCGGGTCATCGAAAAACCCCTCCGTGTTAGCTCCGAATACTCTAAGCAGATGAATCCGGTTGAGTTATCGTCTTTGAACGAGCTCCTAGATCGCATCGCCTCCCTGGGGGTCGCTACAGACTATGATCGGACTGGGCTTAAACCCGACCAGAGAGAAATTAAATCCCCGCCGATCACCCACCAGATAGCGGTAGTTGAGGAGCAAGACGACAACTCTTCCTCTATATTGAGGATGAACTGTGTTTGGATTTCCGAGCTCGAAGAGCCGGACACCTGCCTTCGGAAAGACATAGCCCGCCCTCCGGACCTAGAATCGGACGACGGGCCTGAAAAATCAGTTAACATCCTGGAGCCCGAGCTATTAAGTTTGGGAGTTCTTCAAACTCCGAATCCCAAATTGGGTCAGGGTTCAGGTTTAAAGCCACCCACCCACCCAGATAGACGCGATCTCATGTACATACGGCAGCAGTCTCAGGAAACAGTCCATCACTTTTGGGCCAGATTCCTCCTTAGCAAAGACAAGATTAAAGATTGCCGCGACGAAGACGCGATCTCAACATTCTGCAATAATTGCACAGACGAAGGACTCCTCAACGCCATCAATCGCCGTCGCGTATTACGCTTTGCTGAATTGGCAACCATCGTCCAGAAGTACTGCGCAATGGAAAGCGCCTGGAAAACTCAGGCAGCTCTCCAGGAACCACCGGTTTCCACTCAACCATTCGTCCGGGCAAAAAGGGTGCACCCTCACGGCGCACCAGATCCAATAGTAAAGAAATCTAAGCAGATCACGGGGCGCGGAACCGTTCTGGAGGGATGGCTCGATAGGCCATGCAAAATACATGCAACACCGGACACCATACCAACCCACAGCCTTAGAGCATGTTGGATACTCCGGCAAGTGGCCAAGAGCGGCGAGGATATCCTCACCAAAAATACACCAGCGCAACACTCCCTGGAAGATGACGACCCCAGCGTATTGACAGTCTTCGTGACTTTCGCCTCAAATAGTCGATGTAAAAGGGCTTTCCGCGACCTTGCTGAAGTCTACCAAGTTGCAGCAATAAACCCTTGGAACGACACGGCCATAACTTTCAATGCCAGTGACGAACCAAAGTTCCGGACAATCCGGGCACCAGCCGCCTTGGTCCTCAATCCAATTGTGGACGGGTTTCGGATCACGAAAGTGCTCATGGACGGCGGCAGTGGATTAAACCTCATCTACGAGGATACGCTCAATAAAATGGAAATAGACAGGAACCGCATCGAGCAAAGTAGCACGACCTTCCGGGGAATAATTCCTAGTCGGGAGGCGCGATGCGCGGGAAAAATCACGCTCGACGTGGTATTCGGCACACCGGAGAATTATCGGTCCGAAGAGATAACCTTCCAAGTGGCTCCTTTCAACAGCGGATATCACGCCCTACTGGGGCGAGATGCATTTACACGTTTCCAAGCTATACCTCATTACGGGTACATGAAGCCCAAGATGCCCGGGCCAAACGGTATCATCACTCTTACCAGTGATCCGGACATAGCACTCTGCGCCAAAAATAAAACCGCATCCCTGGCCCTCGAGGCATTGTCTGAAATACTCGCGGTCGAAGAGCTAACCGCGCTACGCTCTACTGTGGATAGGGATGACGTAATCCTGGACAAACGGCCCAAATCCACCTCCTTTAAACCAGCAGATGAAATAGTCAAATTTCAAGTCCACCCGACGGACCCCAAGAAGACAGCATCCATCGAGGCACAACTCAACCCAACGGTCGACGCCGTGCTACGAGAGTTCCTGCGTGAGAACTGGGACATATTCGCCTGGAACCCTTCTGATATGCAAGGAATCCCGCACAGGTTGGCTGAACACAGCCTCAATATATTAAAGGGATATAAACCAGTCAAGCAAACACTGCGGCATTTTTCGAACCCAAACGACAAGCCATGGGGGAGGAGCTAGCCAAGTTACTCGAGGCCGGATTCATCAGAGAAATAAAACACCCAGACTGGCTAGCAAACCTGGTGATGGTACCAAAGAAGGATAAATCCTGGTGCCTATGTGTCGATTTCAAAGACCTCAACAAGGCTTGCCATAAGGATCCCTTCCCCCTCCCTCGCATCAATCAGATTATTGACGCAACCGCAGGACACGACTCACTGTGTTTCCTCGACGCATACTCCGGATACCATCAAATCAAGATGAAGGAGTCCGATCAAGCCGCAACGGCATTCATTACCCCATATGGGCCTTTCTGCTTCAACACTATGCCTTTCAGGCTCAAAAACGCTAGCGCCACCTACCAACGCATGATTCAAACATGCCTGGAGAAACAGATCGGCAAGACAGTTGAAACATATGTGGATGACGTCGTCATCAAAACCAGGCACGTCGAGTCATTGATAGACAATTTACGTCTCACATTCGACAACCTCCGTATATATGACATCAAGCTCAATCCGGAAAAGTGTGTTTTCAGCGTCCCCGCCGGCAAACTGCTGGGCTTCATCGTTTCCAATAGAGGAATTGAGGCAAATCCAGCCAAAATCCGAGATTTGTCACAATTGGCTACGCCAAAGACCTTAAATAGGTCCAAAAACTCGGGGATGCGTGGCAGCTTTAAGCCGCTTTTTCTCCGGATTGGGAGAAAAAGCATTGCCACTCTACCGCATTCTCTGACGCACTGACCACTTCGAGTGGACGGATGCGGCAACAGCTGGACTAGAGGAAATAAAGGCCCTTTTAGCGAGCAACCCAATCCTGGACGCGCCGAACGTCGGCGAACCCATGTTATTATACATATCGGCAACACACCAAGTGGTGAGCGTCATGCTCGTTATTGAGCGAGAGCAGGACGGACACAAATTCTCGCTCTAGAAACCAGTATACTATGTATCCACTGTCCTCACATCGTGCAAATCTCGATACCCTCATTACCAAAAAAAATTGCATACGCGGTCTTCATGGCATCCCGGAAGCTGCGACACTACTTTCAAGAGTGCTCGATTACGGTGGCTTCCGAGGTACCAGTCAACGACATAATAAACAAACGCGATGCCACAGGCCGGATTGCTAAGTGGGCCATTGAGCTCCTTCCATTCGACATAACATACAAACCACGCCAAGCCATTAAATCCCAAGTATTGGCTGACTTCATCACCGAATGGACAGAGGCCGAACTCCCTAAAGAGTATGGCATGTATTCCAACTGGGTTATGTACTTTGATGGTTCCAAAATGTTGGCGGGGTGAGGGCGGGCGTTGTCTTAATGTCCCCCACTGGAGACGTAGTTCAGTACGTACTCCAAATATTATACACAGACTCCAACAATGCAGTCGAATATCAGGCCTTATTGCATGGACTTCGGATGGCCGTCTCCATGGGCATACAACGCCTGGAAGTGCGCGGGGACTCAAACCTCGCAATATCTCAAATAAATGGAGATTTCGATGCCAAAGACCCGAAAATGGCGGCTTACCGTAACGCCGTTCTCAAAATCTCGGCTCGGTTCGAGGGACTCGAGTTTCATCATGTGGCTTGAGAAAGTAATCAAGCGGCGGGCGTCCTTCCTCGCATCGGTGCCAAGCGCGACCCCGTCCCACCTAACATCTTTCTGGAAAGGCTTTTTAAGCCGTCCGTGGTGTGGCGAGGGGAGAGCGGCAACACCAGTCCGGATTCGACTATAACCCCAGATTTCAAACACACCGATATCATCAGGGCCTCAACCACCAAAATAACACCATTGGCCCATCTTATCATGGCAGTCATTGCCCCATGGACTAAACCCTTCTTGGCCTACCTTAATAGGCGAGAACTCCCTGAGGATCAGAATGAGGCCCGCCGCATTGTCCCGCACTCGAAAGCCTACAAGGTTCACGACGGAGAACTCTACAAGAAAAGCGCTACCGGATTACTTCAAAGATGTATCTCCGAGGAAGAGGGGCGACAGCTCTTGGCTGAAATTCATGCCGGTCTCGCGGTCACCATGCCGCAGCTCGGGCCCTTGTAAGCAAGGCCTTCCGTACAGGTTTTATTGGCCGACGGCCCGAGCAGATGCACAGGACCTGGTCCAACGTTGCGTCGGATGCCAGCTTTTCGCCAACCAAAGCCATATGCCACCCACGCTCTACAAACAATCCCCATCACTTGGCCTTTCGCGGTCTGGGGGCTCGATATGGTCAGACCCCTTAAAGGAGGAAGCCATAAGAAAAAGTATCTGCTGGTCATCGTGGATAAATTCACTAAGTGGATAGAGGCCAAACCAGTTAAAACGGCCGAAGCCGGGCCAGTGATAGAATTCATATCCGGTGTTGTGCACCGTTATGGTGTTCCACATAGCATCGTCACCGATAACGGCTCCAATTTCACAGCAGACAAGGTAAAAACCTGGTGTGCCAATCTGGGCATTAAGCTCGATTACGCCTCTGCCTATCACCCGCAAACAAACGGTCAAGTCGAATGGCCCAATGGTCTTATTATGAGCGGCATCAAACCCAGACTAGTGCGGTCTTTGAAAGAATCAGACAAGCACTGGGTTGAGGAGCTCGACTCCGTACTCTGGGGGCTGCGGACCACACCCAACCACACTACTGGATATACACCTTTCTTCATGGTGTACGGCGCGGAGGCTGTGTTACCTTGCGACATTATTCATGACTCACGTCGAGTGCGCATGTACGAAGAGAGAGAGGCCGAGCTTGATCGGCAGGACAGCCTAGATGCCCTGGAGGAGGAACGCGATGTCGCAAAAGCCCGTTCCGCATTTTATCAACAACAGGCCTGCAGATATCAAAGCAGAGAAGTACGGGCTAAGACTTATAATGTTGGTGAACTCGTTCTACGCTTGCCGGAGAAGAAAAAGGACAAACTCAAGCCCAAGTGGGAGGGTCCCTTCATCATTGACGAAGTTCTCACTGGAGGAGCGTACCGCGTGCGTGATGCATCAGACAATCGCCTAGAGCCGAACCCCTAGAACGCGGCCAGACTCCGAAGATTCTATGCCTAGCACCGAACTCTTTATTCGTTTCCTTCTCCCTATTGTTTCCATTATTTTTCCTCTCTTTTGCTTTTTCTTTTTTAGCCTTAAAGCTTTCGTGCGGCTAAACCGTGCACCTTGTGACGTACACATCCTCAAATATGTACGTCCATTATACCTGGGGGCTTCTTGGACAGAAGCTTATTATTGTTATTTTCCGAGCATCAAGCTCATCACATATGCGTTTTTCCTCATATGTACCTTTTCTTCGCCATTATATGCATCGATATGACTTAAGTTTTGGCCAAGCTGGGTTGCCTGGCTCCTGTGCTTATGCCCTATGTTCCCGTTACTTCGGCTAGGGCATAAAGGGAGCACCTCTGCGATTGTTACTGCCGGGTCATCCGGATGTGTACCTCAGACTGGGTGAAGCCGAAAGCTAGCGTTCTTAAGGGAATATTCGGTCAGCGGACTAAAGATGTTCTTTCATTCACCCAATGTGAACCCCCAGATGTACTAACGATTTTTTCAATCACAGTTCGGACATGCACATTAACGCATGTACACCCAGGGAAAGGAACCCTTAATGGAACTATTCTCTCTGGAAGATGTTTCTTACAATCACAATGTAATATAACATAGCTAGCCGGATACAACTTGTCTGTTCAAGCAACTATGACCCCTACGCCTAGTTTCCACGTATACCCCGGCCTATTTTTGCCGCTCAAGTATTCGGAAACACTCCGCACCTTCGGGTCTAGAGGTTGAAGCGAAAAGGTCGGCCATGACAATCGTTTTACACTCCGGCTAGGGACAAATATGTCAAGGAAAGTACATAGTCACTTGGACTCAAAAATTTCCTCCTCTATACCGTCTAACAGGCTGTATAACTTAGAATCCTGTTGGGAATATTTCGCGGCTACTTCGACCTGGTCATATACCAAATTAACGGGAATTTCTTTTCCATCTGACCCTAGAGGTCCGACCCGGGCCATATGATTCAGATCAAGCTTGGTATACCGTGTTTTCACCATGGCCCAGGCTTCTCGTGCACCTTCCCGGCAGGCCGATATCTTCCATAATCGGAAGCGCCGCCGCGCTCCCTTGAATAGTTGTATAAGTTCCTCCGTCCTTCCTGGATGGGAGGCGGATGGCCATAAAGCCTTGGCAATACTTCGCATCGCCTGCCGAGCTTGTTCGTGCATTTGCAACAGCTCTTGTAGCAGATCGCCCGAGAATCCGGACATCTCCTCTTCGGGATGGCCAGTCAGCATACCTACAGACATAACTCTGTCAGTCCCTTTCATCTCCGAATTACACGGAGGTAAGTTTGACCACATACTAAATATGCCGCCGCGCAGCCTCTTATTTTCCTTCATGGAGTCAGCCAGCTGGGCCCGTACATCTTTCAGTTCTTCGCCTAGTTGGGTGTTGGAATCCTGCAGCTTGTTTTTCTCATCCCTGACTCGTGTCAGCACACGTACGCCCGCAGCCAGTAGTCTTTTGGCTTCTTGTTCTCCCGCTTGAGCGGCTTTCAATTGCTCATTCAGTTGATCTAACGATCCTTCCATAAGATGAGCAATAGTGTTAGCACTGCTGGTATATAATTATGTTTTCTCGATGGAGGGGAACATTACCAGGTGACGCCTTCTTGGATTTCTCCAGTTCGGCGGTAGCAGCAGTTAGCTGGGTCCGACACTTTTCTAGTTCCTGAGACAACAGGTTGTTCTTCTCCGTAAGCACCTGGTTATACAATGATCCTTAAATCAGTTGTATCAATTGCTTCAAGTCTCGGGGGCTACTGGTATATAATTATCAGCTTTGTATAATATAAACTTACCCGCATATCTTTCAAATGCTGGTCTGCGGCTCTGGTAAGCCCGTCTCGAGCAGCTCGGATGTATGCATCCGCCGAGCTAAAGGCATCGAATGCCTCTTTTGTAAAACCGGGGTCACGAAGAATGGCCCTCCGGCGCCGATGACCCATGGCACTTTCCACTTCCGAGTTTGTGACGGATACATCATCCAAATCCTCGGCCAAAGGACAATCTGGCATCACTCCTGTATCCGTCCTTGTCTTCACGGCAGGGTCTGGAACCTGGCTGTTGGGAGTATGACCGGCGGCGCCTCCGGACATAGTTCGGCGAACGCTTTTCCTGGTAAGGCACAAACGGAAAATATCACAGTTGGATGTGACTGCCAAGGGGCCTATTTACGACGCCATACCTCTTTGATGAAGGCTCAGCCAGGCCTTCGTTTGCATTCCTCTTCAAAGGCTTGCCCGACGTGGGTGTCTCTCTCTTTGTAGTGGCTTCTGGTGTAACATGGCGCGCCGAACGCCTCCCCTTTGGAGCACGAGATAGTGCGGTGGGTGAGGCAGAACGAGGAGGCTCTTTTGGAGGAGATGTCTCCTGATTACTTACGTGTGAGGCAGGGAGAAGACCGGGATAGTCGGCGGTGATGGCCACTTCCATGCCGTCATAGCTCGCCTGGTAGAACACCCCATCCTCGAGCACCACGAATATGTTCGGATCCTCTTCGAATCCGGGATCAAGGTACCAGTTGTGATCCTCTGGCTGCGGGGCGGGGTTGTGTAGCCCCTCGGTGATCTTTCACCACTTCTATTACAAATGGACGGATTAATGTTCATTAAAATCGATTCGGGGAGTAGAATGAGTGGATCAGCGGGGTTGGAACTCACCCAGCTAGGAGGATTGTACATGGAGAATCCATCTCTGCGCTTGATACGAATAAATTCCTCTTCCTCCCCTTTGAACAGCTCGGCCAATATTATTGCCAAAGCGGCGGGGGTGTCCGGACCCTTCCGACCGCAGCGAGAGGCGTCGTCTTCTCCATTATAGTGCCACATGGGAAGCCCTCTGTATTGAAGTGGCTGCACCCCTCGCACTATGGAAGTGGCCATTACCTCGACTATTGATAATCCGGACTGGGCAAGCGTCTTTATCTTGCTCATCAGTTGACGGACTTCCGCACTATCTTCCTCCTCGAAGCTCCAAGGACGCCAGCTGTGGCGTTTCTTCAACGGAACACTTGTAAATTTGGGAAGACCCATTTGAACTGGGTCAGGAAGGGCGACGTCCTCGATATAGAACCATTCGGAAGGCCACTCTTCGGATGCCTTCTTCGGTGTGCCGGACAGGTATCCGGTCTCAGCGATATGCCATACCTCGGCTCCGCCCACTTCGAATATTGATCCATCTTGGTTGCGAGGGACGAGGCAGAATAGCTTCCTCCACAATTCAAAATGGGCCTCGCAACCCGGGAATAGCTCGCAAAGAGCGACGTAACCCGCGATGTGCAGGATGGAGGCAGGAGTGAAGTTGTGCAGTTGAAGGCCATAATACTCTAGAAGCCCTTGGAGGAACGGATGGACTGGAAATCCGACGCCTCTTAGCAAGTAGGGGACGAAGCACACTCGCTCCCCCTGGATGGATTGGGGAAATTCTCAGCCTGAGCCCCGCCGTTGAAGAAAGTCAATCCTGCTCGAACGGGGACTAGATCCGCAGGGGGAAGAAATCCCTGTGTTTGTAGCTTCACCAACTGACCGTGAGATACGGAACATCTCCCCCAATCGCCTTTTTCTGGGCCGTGGGGACGGGAGGAAGAGCTGGGAGCGTTCACCATGTTGGAATGGTTTTTCCTAGCAAGCTCTGAGGATTTTTCACATGATGTGGAACGGATCTGAGATCCAATCCCCTTAAATAGACGCTTTTCTTACATGGCCGGGGTGTTATATGCAAAAAAATACCCTGACCCCTCGTATTCGCTCGACACATGGAAGCTGAAGTTACGGATGCACGGAAGCCGATGGGAACGACATTAAATGGAAGGCCGAATACAGCCCTTTGAAGTCATCGGAGAGGGAACCCGCCTTGCAATGTCGAAGACAATCTGCGCGCCGGACACATCGTCATTGAAGCCTGGTTCGGGGGCTACTGAGGGAGTCCTGGATTAAGGGGTCCTCGGGCGTCCGGCCTGTTGGACATGGGCCAGACTGATGGGTTGTGAAGATACAAAACCGAAGACTCTCACCCGTGTCCGGATGGGACTCTCCTTGGCGTGGAAGGCAAGCTTGGCGTCCTGATATGAAGATTCCTTTCTCTGTCACCGACTTTGTATAACCCTAGTCCCCTCAGGTGTCTATACAAACCAGAGGGCTTAGTCCGTGAGGCAAGAATCATAATCATAGTCATACAGGTTAGACTTTAGGGTTTTAGTCATTACGATCTCGAGGTAGATCAACTCTTGTAATACTCATATTCATCAAGATCAATCAAGCAGGAAGTAGGGTATTACCTCCATAGAGAGGGCCCGAACCTGGGTAAACATCGTGTCCCCCGTCTCCTGTTACCATCAACCTTAGACGCACAGTTAGGGACCCCCTACCCGAGATCCGCCGGTTTTGACACCGACATTCTCCCCTCTTCCTCCTTCCCTCTCTCTCCCTCTTGGAAAAGGAAGGGGACTTCAACTAGGATTGGGAATCCTAGTTGGACTCCCCTATGGCGCGCCTCCTCCCTGGCCGCCGGCCTCCTCCTCCCTCGTTTATATACGGGGGCAGGGGGCACCCCAAAGACACACAAGTTTCTTTTAACCGTGTGTGGTGCCCCCTCCACAGTTACACACCTCGGTCATATCGTCGTAGTGCTTAGGCGAAGCCCTGTGCTGGTAACTTCATCATCACCATCGCCGCACAATCATGCTGACGGAACTCTCCCTCGTCCTCAACTGGATCAAGAGCCCGAGGGACGTCACCGAGCTGAACATGTGCTGAACGTGGAGGTGCCGTACGTTCGGTACTTGGATCGGTTGGATCGCGAAGATGTTCGACTACATCAACCGCGTTACTAAACGCTTCCGCTTTTGGTCTACGAGGGTACGTGGACACACTCTCCCCGCTCGTTGCTATGCATCTCCTAGATAGATCTTGCGTGATCGTAGGTAAAAAAATTAAATACTGCGTTCCCCAACACCTCTAGACATACTTTCGATCCTACAAGAGTTCATACTAAAATAACACCATATGATATGCCTCAACCAACTCTAATGTCACCTAGATACTCCAATGTCACCACAAGTATCTCATAACCCACAAGTATAGGGGATCGCAACAGTTTTCAAGGGTAGAGTATTCAACCCAAATTTATTGATTCGACACAAGGGGAACCAAAGAATATTCTCAAGTATTAGCAGTTGAGTTGTTAATTCAACCACACCTGGAAAACTTAATATCTACAGCAAAGTATTTAGTAGCAAAGTAGTATGGAAGTAATGGTAACGGTGGCAAAAGTAACAATAGCAGTTTTGTAGTAATCGTAACAGTGGCAACGAAAAAGTAATAAGCAAAGATCAATATGCGAAAAGCTCGTAGGCATTGGATCAGTGATGGATAATTATGTCGGATGCGATTCCTCATGCAACAGTTATAACATAGGGTGACACAGAACTAGCTCCAGTTCATCAATGTAATGTAGGCATGTATTCTGAATATAGTCATACGTGCTTATGGAAAAGAACTTGCATGACATCTTTTGTCCTACCCTCCCGTGGCAGCGGGGTCCTATTGGAAACTAAGGGATATTAAGGCCTCCTTTTAATAGAGTACCGGACCAAAGCATTAGCACTTTGGGGTTTATGGAAGTGCATGCACAGGCAGTATTCCCGCTTAGTACAAGTGAAGGCTAGAAAGAGACTGGGAAGCGACCAACTAGAGAGCAACAACAGTCATGAACATGCATTAAAATTAATCAACACTGAGTGCAAGCATGAGTAGGATATAATTTTCCATGAACATAAATATCGTGGAGGCTATGTTGATTTTGTTTCAACTACATGCGTGAACATGTGCCAAGTCAAGCCACTAGAATCATTCAAAGGAGGATACCACCCTATCATACCACATCACAACCATTTTAATAGCATGTTGGCACGCAATGTAAACCATTATAAACTCCTAGCTAATTAAGCATGGCATGAGCAACTATAATCTCTAATTGTCATTGCAAACATGTTTCATTCATAATAGGCTGAATCAGGAATGATGAACTAATCATATTTACAAAAACAAGATAGGTCGAGTTCATACCATCTTCTCTCATCTCAATCAATCCATCATATATCGTCATTATTGCCTTTCACTTGCACGACCGAACGGTGTGGATAATAATAATAGTGCATGTGCAATGGACTAAGCTGGAATCTGCAAGCATTTAATACACAGGAGAAGACAAGGTAATATGGGCTCTTGGTTAAATCAACAATAATGCATATAAGAGCCACTTCAACATTTTCATCATGGTCTTCTCCTCTCGACCCCCAAAGAAAAAAAAACTATTTACACGGGAAAGCGACCAACTAGAGAGCGACAACAGTCATGAATATTCATTAAGATTAATCAACAATGAGTGCAAGCATGAGTAGGATATAAAGCACCATGAGCATAAAATATCGTGGAGGCTATGTTGATTTTGTTTCAACTACATGCGTGAACATGTGCCAAGTCAAGCCACTCGAATCGTTCAAAGGAGGATACCACCCTATCATACCATATCACAACCATTTTAATAGCATGTTGGCATGCAAGGTAAACCATTATAAACTCCTTAGAAAATTAAGCATGGCATGAGCAACTATAATCTCTAATTGTCATTGCAAACATGTTTCATTCATAATAGGCTGAATCAGGAACGGTGAACTAATCATATTTACAAAAACAAGATAGGTCGAGTTCATACGAGCTTCTCTCATCTCAATCAGTCCATCATATATCGTCATTATTGCCTTTCACTCGCATGACCGAACGGTGTGGATAATAATAATAGTCCACGTGCATTGGACTAAGCTGGAATCTGCAAGCATTTAATACAAGGGAGAAGACAAGGTAATATGGGCTCTTGGTTAAATCAACAATAATGCATATGAGAGCCACTCAACATTTTCATCATGGTCTTCTCCTCTCGACCCCCAAAGAAAAGAAATAAAACTATTTACACGGGAAAGCTCCCAACAAGCAAAAGAAGAACGAGAAATCTTTTTGGGTTTTCTTTTAATTACTACTACTACAGGCATGAAAAGTAAACTAGCTAAAAGCTACAACTAATTTTTTTTGGTTTTTTCTTAAGGTTTTTCAGTCACACAAGAAGAAGGCTTAGAAAAGAAAATAAACTAGCATGGATAGTACAATGAAAAAGTATGAGCACCGATAACTGGCATGAGTGTGTGAACATGAATGTAATATCGGTGAGAAATACATACTCCCCCAAGCTTAGGTTTTCGGCCTGAGTTGGTCTATGCCCACGGATCAAAGTGGTCCTCTCCAGTGTATTGAGGAGGATCCTCGGGGTGCCACTGGTTAGCGAGTTCCTGCGGATCCCACTGATAAATAGACTCCTGATATGGATCAGGAGATGGCTCAGGCTCAGGCTCTGGGGATCGTGTTCGCTCCCAATATGCATAAATGTCATCGGGCAGGATGATGTATGTGCCTGAATAAATGTTAAACAAAGAAGGTGCAGGCAGGGTAATAATCTGACAAGTATTTTCACTAAATACCAAGTTATAAATGAGTCTCTTCTCCTTATCATTGCAAATAAAATCATGTGCTACCATACTTTTATAGTCTAAGAAAATAGGGGGCAGCACCTTTTCTTCTTTCTCATAGTGTCTAATAGGTATCTCAAAATATTTAGCAAGACGCGAAGCAAAGATACCTCCAAAAATGGGGCCCTTTGTACGGTTTAGACTCAACCGTTTAGCAACCATAGCGCCTAAACTGAAAGTTCTGTCATGAAGTAAAGCATGGCGCAAAATGGCGAGGTCAGGAGCACTGAGGCCCCCACTGTTCCCGCGACCAATTAAACATCTACTAGCAAATATTGCATAGTAACGTAGAACAGGAAAATGTATACTAGTAGTTCTTGCATCTGACACTTTTCTCTTTTCCCCTACAGCAATTTCATCAATAAACTCTGCCACATCACTAGGATGTGGTTCCTTGACGCTACCCTCAAAAGGCAACTTGCAAACCGCACAAAAATCATAGAGTGACATCTCCTTAAACTCATCATATAAATAAAAATCTACCGAAGGTGGTGATCTCCTAGCATGGAAATGAAAATTTTGCACAAAAATATTAGTGAGTAGGAGATACTGTTCGAGCTAGTCGTGGAGGAAGTCGATGAGGCCTGCATTCTCAGCCAAGTAATAAAAATCATCGTAAATTCCGGCGGCCTTCAAGAATGGATCACAAGGCCATTCACACGGCCGAACCTCCGCGGTGTGAGGAAGGTTGTACTTGGGCTTTTCATTCTCTTCATTCTCCTTTCCCTTCGAACTCCGACTTGAGGAGCCTCTCAACAATCTCTTCAACATTTTCTCCTTCTGAAATTTTTAGTGACTCAAAATAAAAGTGAACAAAACTAAACAAAATTGATAGCAACTACTCCCACAAGTGCCTAGAGACAAAAATTTGACATGCAAGCTCAAGAACAGGGTCACCTAAGCAGCAACAATATCATGCATTAAAACTACTTGGGACAATATATATTTGACATGCAAGCTCAAGAACAGGGTCACCTAAGCAGCAAAAATTTGCAATAAATAAAGCACTAGAACAAAAACTAATTGGACCATTGGAGGAGTCACATATCGAAGGACAATCCCCTAAAACAGTTTTATGAATGAAGCTTTGAGCAAGGAGATCGAAAATGGCAGCAAAATGAGCTAGAACACGGGTTTGAGCTATGGGAGGGTTTTTTTTCTGGAGGAAGACAAAGTGAGTGGGTGCTGGAATAAGTGGAGGGGGTCCACGTGGGGTCCACGAGGCAGGGGGCGCGCCCTGGACCCTCGTGGCCAGGTGGTGGCCCCCTCTGATGTGTTCTTAGTGCCAGATATTCTTAAATATTCCACAAAAAATCATATTTCATTTTCGGGACATTTGGAGAACTTTTATTTTTGGGGTATTTTTTTATTGCAAGGATAATTCAGAAAATAGACAGAAAGTGCTAATTTTCCTTTATTTAATCTAAATAACAGAAAGTAAAAGGAGGGTACAGAAAGTTGTGCTTTCTAACTTCATCCATCTCATGCTCATCAAAAGGAATCCACTAACAAGGTTGATCAAGTCTTGTTAACAAACTCATTTCGAATCGCATGAAACAGGAGAATTTTCGAATAGCACTAGGTTACCTCAACGGGGATATGCACGTCCCCAACAATAAGAATATCATATTTGTTCTTGACAGTAGGGAGAGGGGATTTGAAACCTCCAATAGTAATCGTTGGAATTTTTCCAATAGAATTGATATTGTGGACTTGAGGTTGTTTCCTCGGAAAGTGTATCGTATGCTCATTACCATTAACATGAAAAGTGACATTGCCTTTGTTGCAATCAATAACAGCCCCTGCAGTATTCAAAAAGGGTCTACCAAGGATAATCGACATACTATCGTCCTCTAGAATATCAAGAATAACAAAGTCCGTTAAAATAGTAACGTTTGCAACCACAACAGGCACATCCTCACAAATGACGACATGTATAGCAGTTGATTTATCGGCCATTTGCAAAGATATTTCAGTAGGTGTCAATTTATTCAAATCAAGTCTACGATATAAAGAGAGAGGCATAACACTAACACCGGCTCCAAGATCAGATAAAGCAGTTTTAACATAGTTTCTTTTAATGGAGCATGGTATAGTTGGTACTCCCGGATCTCCTAGTTTATTTGGTATTCCACCCTTAAAAGTATAATTAGCAAGCAAGGTGGAAATTTCAGCTTCCGATATCTTTCTTTTATTTGTAACGATATCTTTCATATGCTTGGCATAAGGATTCATTTTAAGCATATCAGTCAAACGCATATGCAAAAAGATAGGTCTAATCATTTCAGCAAAGCGCTCAAAATCCTCATCATCCTTTTTCTTGGATGGTTTCCGAGGAAAAGGCGTGGGTTTCTGAACCCATGGTTCTCTTTCTTTACCGTGCTTCCTAGCAACGAAGTATCTCTTATCATAACGTTGATTCTTTGATTGTGGGTTATGAAGATCAACAGCAGGTTCAATCTCTACATCATTGCTATTGCTAGGTTGAGCATCAACATGAACATCATCATTAACATTATCACTAGGTTCATGTTCATTATCAGATTGTGTTTCAGCATCAGAAATAGAAATATCATTGGGATTCTCAGGTGTGTCAACAACAGGTTCACTAGAAGCATGCAAAGTTCTATCATTTTTCTTTTTCTTATTTTTAGAAGGACTAGGTGCATCAACATTAGTTCTCTGAGAATCTTGCTCAATTATCTTAGGGTGGCCCTCGGGATACAAAGGTTCTTGAGTCATTTTACCCCCTCTAGTCACAACTCTAACAGCATTATCATTTTTCTTATTATTTAATTCATTGAGCAAATCATTCTGAGATTTAAGCACTTGTTCTACTTGAGTGGTAACCATTGAAGCATGTTTACTAATAAGTTTAAGGTCACCTTTAACTCTAGACATATAATCACTCAAGTGTTCAATCATATAAGCATTACGTTTCAGTTGTCTACCAATATAAGCATTGAAGTTTTCTTGTTTAACAATAAAATTATCAAACTCATCCAAGCATTGGCTAGCAGACTTATAACGAGGAATATCACCTTCAACAAACCTTAGAGAGAATTTACCTTTACTACCTGTGTCGGGTTATCAAGACCATGTATTTCTTCAATAGGTGGTAAATTCTTGACATCTTCAGCTTTAATACCCATTTCTTTCATAGATTTCTTTGCCTCTTGCATATCTTCAGGACTGAGAAATAGAATACCCCTTTTCTTCGGAGTTGGTTCAGGCAGTGTCCAATTATTATCATTACTCAACATATTATTCAGTAGCAATTCAGCTTGATCAACAGTTCTTTCCCTGAAAACACAACCAGCACAACTATCTAGGTGGTCTCTGGAAGCATCGGTTAGTCCATTATAAAAGATATCAAGTATTTCATTTTTCTTGAGAGGATGATCAGGCAAAGCATTAAGTAATCAGAGAAGCCTCCCCCAAGCTTGTGGGAGACTCTCTTCTTCAATTTGCACAAAATTATATATTTCCCTTAAGGCAGCTTGTTTCTTATGAGTGGGAAAATATTTAGCAGAGAAGTAATAAATCATATCCTGGGGACTACGCACACAACCAGGAGTAAGAGAATTAAACCATACTTTAGCATCACCCTTTAATGAGAACGAAAATAACTGAAGGATATAGTAGTAATGAATTTTTTTCCTCATGAGTGAATAGGGTGGCTATATCATTTAATTTAGTAAGATGTGCCACAACAGTTTCAGATTCATAGCCATAGAAAGCATCAGATTCAACCAAAGTAATTAACTCAGGATCGACAGAGAAATCATAATCCTTATCAGCGATACAGATAGGTGAAGTAGCAAAAGCAGGGTCATATTTCATTCTAGCATTCAGAGATTTTTCTTTCAGCTTAAGATCATATCTATCTTTGCAAGCAAAAAAGTCTCTAGCAGTTTCTTCATCAATAACATAACTCTCAGGTACATCAGGCAATTCATATCTAGGGGGAGAATCTCCATCATCACTTTCATCAATATTATCAGTTTCAATAATTTCATTCTCTCTAGCCCTAGCAAGTTGTTCATCAAGAAATTCACCTAATGGCATAGTATTATCAAGAATAGAAGTAGTTTCATCATAAGTATCATGCAAAGCAGAAGTGGCATCATCAATAACATGCGACATATCAGAATCAATAACAGGAGTAGGTTTAGGTGTCGCAAGTTTACTCAAAATAGAAGGTGAATCAAGTGCAGAGCTAGATGACAATTCCTTACCTCCCCTCGTAGTTGAGGGATAAATCTTGGTTTTTTTGTCTTTTAAGTTCCTCATAGTAATCAACAAATATAAATCCCAAGTGACTCAAGGAATAGAGCTATGCTCCCCGGCAACGGCGCCAGAAAATAGTCTTGATAACCCACAAGTATAGGGGATCGCAATAGTTTTCGAGGGTAGAGTATTCAACCCAAATTTATTGATTCGACGCAAGGGGAGCCAAAGAATATTCTCTAGTATTAGCAGTTGAGTTTTCAATTCAACCACACCTGGAAAACTTAATACCTACAGCAAAGTATTTAGTAGCAAAGTAGTATGGGACTAACGGTAACGGTGGCAAAAGTAACAATAGCAGTTTTGTCGTAATCGTAACAGTGGCAACGGAAAAGTAACTAAGCAAAGATCAATATGTGAAAAGCTCGTAGGAATTGGATCAGTGATGGATAATTATGTCGGATGCGATTCCTCATGCAACAGTTATAACATAGGGTGACACGGAACTAGCTCCAGTTCATCAATGTAATGTAGGCATGTATTCCGAATATAGTCATACGTGCTTATGGAAAAGAACTTGCATGACATCTTTTGTCCTACCCTCCCGTGGCAGCGAGGTCCTATTGGAAACTAAGGGATATTAAGGCCTCCCTTTCATAGAGTACCGGACCAAAGCATTAGCACTTAGTGAATACATGAACTCCTCAAACTACGGTCATCACCGGGAGTGGTCCCGATTATTTTCACTTCGGGGTTGCCGGATCATAACACATACTAGGTGACTATTGACTTGCAAGATAGGATCAAGAACTCACATATATTCATGGAAACATAATATGTTCAGATCTGAATTCATGGCACTCGGGCCCTAGTGACAAGCATTAAGCATAGCAAAAGTCATAGCAACATCAATCTCAGAACATAATGGATACTAGGGATCAAACCCTAACAAAACTAACTCGATTACGTGAAAAATCTCATCCAACCCATCACCGTCTAGCAAGCCTACGATGGAATTACTCATGCACGGCAGTGAGCATCATGAAATTGGTGATGGAGGAAGGTTGATGATGACGACGGCAACGGATTCCCCTCTCCGGAGCCCCGAACGGACTCCAGATCAGCCCTCCCGAGAGAGATTAGGGCTTGGCGGCGGCTCCATATCGTAAAACATGATGAATCCTTCTCTCTGATTTTTTTCTCCCCGAACGTGAATATATAGAGTTGGAGTTGACGTCGGTGGAGCTTCAGGGGGCCCACGAGGCAGGGGGCGCGCCCCCACCCTCGTGGACAGGGTGTGGGCCCCCTGGCGTTGATTCTTTTGCCGGTATTTTTTATTTATTCCAAAACTATTCTCCGTGAAGTTTCAGGTCATTCCGAGAACTTTTATTTCTGCACAAAAATAACACCATGGCAATTCTGCTGAAAACAACGTCAGTCTGGGTTAGTTCCATTCAAATCATGCAAGTTAGAGTCCAAAACAAGGGCAAAAGTGTTTGGAAAAGTAGATACGATGGAGACGTATTAGTATCCGTGAGTCAATTATACGATACGCATCAAACAACTTCAGATTTATAATATTCAATCCAACACAAATAACTTCAAAGAGTGCCCCAAAATTTATACCTGAGAAAGTAGGACAAAAACATGCATCAACCCCTTTGCATAGATTACCCCAATGTCACCTTAGGAATCCGCGAGTTGAGTGACAAAACATACATTAAGTGAATCAATATAATACCCCATTGTCACCACGGGTATTCATATGCAATACATACATCAAGTGTTCTCAAATCCATAAAAGTATTCAATGGATAATACTGAAACCTCGAAGGTAAAAACTCAATTCATCGCAACAAGATAGAGGGGGAAACACCATATGATCGAACTATATTAAGAAAGCTCGCGGTACATCAAGATTGTGCCAAATTAAGAACACGAGAGAGAGAGAGAGAGAGATCAAACACATAGCTACTTGTACATACCCCTAGCCTCGAGGGTGAACTACTCACACATCACCATGAGAACGAAGGAGAAGTTGGTGGTGATGGTGATGGAGGAGATGTCCCCGGCGGCGTTCCGGCGCCACCGGAGGAGAGGGGTAGGGGGGCCCTACTTCTTATTCTTCCTTGGCCCTCCCAGGGGAGAGAGAACTCTCCCCTAGATTGGATATCTCTGTTGTCTTTTGTTTGTGCGACCCTGTTTCTGGCCGAAAACCGTTTCTTAAATTCCCGGAGATCCTTAACTCTGATTGGGCTAAAATTTTGAGGGGATTTTTATCCGAATATTCTCATTCTTGCGGCGAAAGAAGGGCATCAACCAACCTACGGGGTGCCCACAATACACCTGGGCGCGCCCTGGTGCCTTGTGGGGCCCTCGAACATAGTCTTGCGTTGATTCTTCCTCCCAAAAATCACATATATTCCAAAATAAGTCTTCGTAAATTTTTATCGCGTTTGGACTTTGTTTGGTATGGTAATTTTGTGAAACAAAAAACATGCAAAAAAGAAGAATGGGCATTGGGCACTAGATCAATAAGTTAGTCCATAAAAATAATATAAAAGTGCACCAAAACCATATAAAACTCATGTAAATATAGCATGAATACTTCATAAATTATAGATACGTTGGAGACATATCAGCATCCCCAAGCTTCATTCCTGCTCGTCCTCGAGTAGGTAGATGATAAAAGAAATAATTTATGAAGTGTGAATGCTAGCATAGTGCATAAATTTGATCAATGATAATTTCAATCACTTTTCCTAGCATTATAACAACAACTCTTTCACATAAAGCTCATCATGATAAAGTAGCAATTAAAAACAGAAATTTTGATGTGGAATGCTACCTATCATATTCATCATGTATTCTTTCTTTTATGGCATGAATATTGAGATTTGAATGATTCAAGGCAATAGTCTATAGTTTGACATAAAGATATGAATACTCAAGTGTACCAACAAATAATCATGCCTTTCAAATATCAACGGTAAAGAAAGTTATCCCTAGCCCGTCATGCTCAATCATTGATCGATTCATGAAAGACACTCAATATTAGCTACACCCAATGCACAAGTATGACAATAGTGCTCTCCAGTTGGTGCTCATAAGAGAAGGTGAAGACTCAAAATAAAATAAAAATTGCATAAAAGTAAAATAGATAGGCCCTTCGCAGAGGGAAGCAGAGATTTGTAGAGGTGCCACACCTCAAAGCTTAAAATAGAGATAAATTTATTTTGAGAGGCATGCTTTTCCTGTCAACATCACGACCGGGAGTTCCCAAAATCTTCCATGCTAGACATATTATAGGTGCTTCCCAAACAGAAAATAAAGTTCATTTCCTTTCCACCATCCTTTCACAATCCATAGCTAGCCGTATCCACGGGTGCCTTCCAAACTTTCAACTTTCCAAGGATTTATTATTATTATTTTTTCATTATGGGACTGGGCATCCCTATTACCTGTCGCTTTCTCGTGCAATGACAAGTGAATAAACACTCATCGTGAGAATAACCCGCCTAACATGGGAGATATTGGCCACCCCCTGCCGCTTCATGAGCGGTATGGGCACATAGAATAGAAAATTATTTTTAATGATTAGAGTTGGCACATGCAAATTTACTTGGAACGACATGTAAATACCGCATATAGGTAGGTATGGTGGACTCATATGGCACAACTTTAGGTTTAAGGAATTGGATGCACAAGTAGCATTCGTGCTTAGTACAAATGGAGGCTAGCAAATAGATTGAGGAGCGACCAACCAGAAAACGAAAACGGTCATAAACATGCATTGAACATAACTAACACTGAATAATGCACCATAAGTAGGATATAACTTTGTTGCATAACTATTGACTTTACGTGCATGCATAGGGAATCACAAACCTTAACACCAATATTCTTACTAAACCACAATTACTCATGAATATAACTCACATATTATCATCTTTATATCGCAAAACCATTGCAAGGAATCAAACTTATCATATTCGGTGATCTACATGAAAGTTTTTATTATATCCTTCTTGAATATCCATCATATTAGGATCAATTTCATAGCTTGTACAAAGTTTCATCACTATTATCAACTCTCAAAATAATATAAGTGAAGCATGAGAGTGTTCGACAAACTACTCCAAAAAGATATAAGTGAAGACCAAATGAGTAGTAAGTACATAGGTAGTTATGTGATTGTGAGGACTCTCATTTAAAAATTTCAAATCTGAAGTGTTTTATTCAAACAACAAAGAAAACAAAATAAAATGACATTCCAAGAATAGCTCATCTCATGTGAAGAAGCAAAAAACTTAGGCTCAACCGAGACTAGCCGATAATTGTTGATGAAGAAAAGTGGGATGCCTACCGGGGCATCCCCAAGCTTAGATGCTTGAGACTTCTTGAAATATTAACTTGGTATGCCTTGGGAATCCCCAAGCTTGAGCTCTTGTGTCTCCTTAATTCCTTCATATCACGGTTTCCTTAAATCTTAAGAACTTCATCCACACAAAACTCAACAAGAACTCGTGAGATAAGTTAGTATAAATCCATGCAAAACCTTATTATTACCTACTGTAACAAATTGCTAAAAATTATAATTAAACATTGCATACTAAATGCCTCTGCATATCTAATACTCCTATCCTCAAATAGAATCATTAAACAAGCAAACATACGCAAACAATGCAATCATAACAGCAATCTCTCTAAATAGAACAGTTTGTAAAGGATGAAGAAGGATCCATACTTATTTAAATAAAAAAATCTGAATATTTACCACACTGTAGAAAATTTATCATATCTTATTGTGTCAAAATTTCAAGCTTTTATCACATTCTGACTTTTGTAGAGAATCCATGCAATAGCGTGCAATTTCGATTTTGAAACAGCAACTCGTATACTTGAAACTAAGCATGGTGAAGGCTATCCTTGACACTTTATTGAAATAAAATATACAAAACATTATTCTAAATAACATCAAGCAAATATCAACAAAAAAATGATGCTCCAAGCAAAACACATATTATCTGACGAATAAAAATATAGTCCCAAATGAGGTTACCGATAATGTTGAAGACGGAAGAGGGGATGCCTTCCGGGGCATCCCCAAGCATAGTTGCTTGGATCTTCCTTTATTATTACCTTGGTATGCCTTGGTAATCCCAAATATTATGGTCTTTCCCCTCTTCATTCTCCTCATATCGATATCTCACCCAAAACTTGAAAACTTCAATGACACAAAACTTAACGGAACTTCGTGAGATGGGTTAGTATGATAATGGATAAATCATTCACTTTGGTACTGTCAAGACAAGATTCATAATTATTCTCACATAATTCCTACTATACTATATCATTTCCACAATTTATATTCACCAATATAAACCATAGAAACTATAAAACAAGCATACTATGCATTGAAAACAGAATCTGTCAAAAACAGAATAGCCTGTAATGATCTGACCAATGAGCACACTTCTGTAACTCCAATTTTTTTGGAAAATTAGGAAAATGTAGGAAATTTATCTATAAATCATGTGTAATATTTTCAGAATTTTATCACATCCCAGTGAATTATGGTAATTCCAAAACTGGGCGCAAAAGTTTTTGTTTTTGCACAGAATTAAGTCAACTATCATCCACATTATCCCAAAGGCTTTACTTGGAACCTTATTGAAACAAAAGCTATAAAACATGATTACTACAATAGCTTAATCATGTGAGCACACAAGAAATATTAGGGGTAAATGTTGGGTTTCTCCCAACAATCACTTTTCTTTAATTCCTTTTTAGCTAGGCATGATGATTCCAATGATGCTCGCATAAAATTGAAGAGTTGAAACATAACGGGGGCATCATGAAACATATGAATAGCACATTTAAGTCTAACACACTTCCTATGCATAGGGATTTTTTGATCAAACAAATTATGGGAGCAAGAATCAACTAGCATAGGAAGGCAAAACAAGCATGACTTCAAAACTTTCAACACATAAAGAGGAAACTTGATATTATTGAGATATGTAAAATCATATGTTCCTCTCTCATAATAATTTTTAGTAGCGTCATGAATGAATTCAACAATATAACTATCACATAAAGCATTCTTTTCATGATCCACGAGCATAGAAATTTATTACTCTCCACATAAGCAAATTTATTCTCATTAATAGTAGTGGGAGCAAACTGAACAAAGTAACTATCATGAGGTACTTGATTGACATAATCAAATTGAACATTAAAATCATGATGACAAGTTTCATGGTTATCATTATTCTTTATATCACAAGTGTCATCACAATAATCATCATAGATAGCAACGTTCTTCTCATAATAATCAATTGAAACCTCGTCCAAAGTAGTGGATTCATCACTAAATAAAGTTATGACCTCATCAAATCCACTTTTATCAATACTTTAATAAGATTCAACACCCTCCAAAATAGTGGGATCAATACTACCTAGAGTTGACACTCTTCCAAACCCACTTTCATCAATATAATCATCATAAATAGGAGGCATGATTTCATCATAATAAATGTTCTCATCAAAACTTGGGGGACTAAAAATATCATCTTCATCAAACATAGCATTCCCAAGCTTATGGCTTTGCATATCATTAGCATCATGCATATTCAAATAATTCATACTAGCAACATTGCAATCATGCTCATCATTCAAAGATTTTATGTCGAACATTTTATTGAATTCTTCTTCTATCAATTGAGCACAATTTTTTGATACATCATTTTTAAGAAAGACATTATAAAGATGAATAATATGAGGAAACCTCAATACCATTTTTTGTAGTTCTCTTTTAAAAACCAAACTAGTGATAAAACAAGAAACTAAAAGATTCAATTGCAAGATCTAAAGATATACCTTCAAGCACTCACCTCCCCGGCAACGACGCGAGAAAAGAGCTTGATGTCTACTACACAACTTATTCTTGTAGACCCGTGTTGGGCCTCCAAGCGCAGAGTTTTTTAGGACAGTAGCAATTTACCCTCAAGCGGATGACCTAAGGTTTATCAATCTGTGGGAGGCGTAGGATGAAGATGGTCTCTCTCAAACAACCCTGCAACCAAATACAAGAAATCTCTTGTGTCCCAAACACACCCAATACAATGGCAAATTGTATAGGTGCACTAGTTTGGCGAAGAGATGATGATACAACTGTAGTGTGGATAGTAGAAATATATTGCTATAATCTGAATAGATAAAAACAGCAAGGTAGCAAACAATAAAAATGAGCATAAACGGTATTACAATGCTTAAAAACAAGGCCTAGGGTTCATACTTTCGCTAGTGCAATCTCTCAACAGTGCTAACATAATTAAATCATATGGCAATCCCTCGACGTGCAACAAAGAGTCACTCCAAAGTTCTTATCTAGCGGAGAGCATAAGATGAAATTGTTTGTAGGGAACGAAACCACCTCAAAGTTATCCTTTTCGATCAATCTATTGAGCTATTCCTATAAGTGTCACGAACGGCCCTAGAGTTCGCACTAAAATAACACCATATGATACGCATCAACCAACTCTAATGTCACCTATATACTCCAGTGTCACCACAAATATCCGTGAGTCAATTATACGATACGCATTAAACAACTTCAGATTCATAATATTCAATCCAACACTTAAAGTACTTCAAAGAGTGCCCAAAAATTTCTACCAAAGAAAGTAGGACGAGAACGTGCATCAACCCCTATGCATACATTACCCCAATGTCACCTCAGGAATCCGTGAGTTGAGTGTGAAAACATACATCAAGTGAATCAATATAATACCCCATTGTCACCACGGGTATTCATATGCAAGTGTTCTCAAATCCATAAAAGTATTCAATCCGATAATGGTGAAACCTCAAAGGTAAAAACTCAATTCTTAGCAACAAGATAGAGAGGGGGAAACGCCATATGATCCAACTATATTAACAACGCTCGCGGTACATCAAGATCATGCCAAATCAAGAACACAAAAGGGACAGATCAAACACATAGCTACTTGTACATACCCCTAGCCTCGAGGGTGAACTACTCACACATCACCATGAGAACGAAGGAGAAGTTGGTGGTGATGGTGATGGAGGAGATGTCCCGACGGTGTTCCGGCGCCATCGGAGGATAGGGGCAAGGGGCCCTCCGTCTTCTTCTTCCTTGGCCCTCCAGGGGGGAGAGGATGCTCTGCCCTAGATTGGATCTTTGTGTTGTCTTCTGTTTCTACGACTCTATTTCTGGCCGAAAACCGTTTCTTAAATTCCCGGAGTTCCATAACTCCGATTGGCCTGAAATTTGAGGGGATTTTTATCCAAATATTCTCTTTCTTGCGATGAAAGAGGGGCATCAACCGACCTACGAGGTGACCACAACACACCTGGGCGTGCCCTGGTGCCTTGTGGGGCCCTCGAGCATAGTCTTGCGTTGATTCTTCCTCCCAAAAATCACATATATTCCTAAATACATCTCCGTAAATTTTTATCATGTTTGGACTTCGTTTGGTATGTTAATTATGCGAAACAAAAAAAGCAAAAAACATGAACTGGCACTGGGCACTAGATCAATAAGTTAGTCCATAAAAATAATATAAAAGTGCACCAACACCATATAAAACTCATGTAAATATAGCATGAATACTTCATAAATTATAGATACGTTGGAGACATATCAACATCCCCAAGCTTAATTCATGCTCGTCCTCGAGTAGGTAAATGATAAAAGAAATAATTTATGAAGTGTGAATGATAGCATAGTACATAAATTTGATCAATGATAATTTCAATCACTTTTCCTAGCATTATAACAACAACTCTTTCATATAAAGCTAGATAAAGTAGCAATTAAAAACAATTTTTTGATGTGGAATGGTACCTATCATATTCATCATGTATTCTTTCTTTTGTGGCATGAATATTGAGATTCGAATGATTTAAGGCAATGGTCTCTAGTTTGACATAAAGATATAAATTCTCAAGTATACCAACAAATAACCATGCCTTTCAAAATATCAACACAAGCCATGGTGGAATAGACAAGGTTGCTTCTTCGTGGACCCTTCGTGGGTGGAGCCCTCCGTGGACTCACACACTGGTTACCCTCCGTAGGTTGAAGTCTCCATCAACATGGACGTACGATAGCACCACCTATCGAAACCACACCAAAAATCACCGTGTCTTCATTGCGTTTGATTTCTCTGATCCCCTCCTTTATGTTCATATGCAAAGTCTTTCCTTTCCGCTGCTCAACTCTTAGATTTGCATGTGTAGGGTGTTGCTTGACTTGGTAGAAGTGCTAAAACTCGCCTACAACTAAAATTGGGAAAATGTGAGGTTTTTATTTTTTTCAAGTAGTATAATCACCCCCTCTAGACCTACATTAGATCCTACAAGTGGTAACAGAGCATTGGCCTCCATTGCATTGGTTTCACAACCTAGAAGAGTATGACATCTAGTGAGGGAAATTACCACTTTAGAGGTCCATATTTCGATGGCACAAACTTTGCTAGTTCAAAGCATAAGATGAAAATGCACATTCTTGGTCATAACCCTGTTGTTTGGGTTGTTGATTGTGTTGGCTTGCAAGGTGAATTCTTTGAGGATGGAAAAGAACCGGATCATGAAGCAACCATGGAAGAGTTGAAGATGTTACAATACAATGCTCAAGCATGTGACATCCTTTTCAACGGTTTGTGTCGCAAGGAGTTCAACAAGATTAGCCGCTTCGAGAATGCAAAGGAAATTTGGGACACTTTGGTTGATATGCACGAAGGTATTGAGTCCATCGAGGAATCCAAGTTGGATGTGCTTCAAAGTCAACTTCACATGTTCAAGATGAAGGATGGTGAAGGAGTCGTCGAAATGTACTCTAGGCTCGCTCTCATCACAAATGAGATTGTCGGCTTAGGAAGTGAAGAGATGACTGACAAATTCATCATCAAGAAGATCCTTAGAGCCTTGGATGGAAAGTATGATACCGTGTGCACATTGATCCAAATAATGCAAAATTACAAAGATCTCAAGCCCACAGAAGTCATTGGAAAGATTGTTGGTCATGAGATGTATCTCGAGGACAAAAAGGAGCTCCACAACAAGTCAAGTGGCGCTTACAAAGCTTCAAGTGATTCTCCCACAACATCAAGTGACAAGATCATATCCAATGAAGAGATAAACATAATGGTCAAGAACTTCAACAAGTTATACAAGAATAGAGGCAAAGAGAGAAGCTCCAACTCAAAGACACTACGAGCAAAGATCTTCAAGTCGTGACCATAAATGCTACAATTGTGGAAGACCCGGACACTTCTCCAATGAGTGTACGACACCTATCAAGAAAATAGACGAGTCATCTAGAAGGAGTATAAGAGATTAATCACCTCGTAGAGAGAGAATGAGTAGGGATGATCCTTATGAACAAAGACCTTCTCAGGGAAGTAAGGATTCAGAGAGGAAAGATAAGTCAACCAAGAGCTACTAAAGGGGAAGACATCAAGCTCATGTTGGTGAATGGGTTTCCGGTTCCGAAACCAACAGCCAATCTGGGAGAAGCTATCACTCCAACTCCGACTATAGTCAAGATGAAGGTGTTGCCGGACTAGCTCTCGTATCCTCCAACTCCTATGACCTATTTGATTCACCAAATGAAGGAAATTGGAAGATGCTTCATGGCTAAAGTCCCCAAGGTATCACACCCCGAATTCATTGACTTTAATAGCGACGAAGATGATTTTGCTAGGTGAGGATGACTTGCTCAATGATAAAACTAGTGATGTTAGCTATAATGAACTTGCTAGTAATCAAGATGGACAAGACGAGACGGATGACAATGCTATGAGAGAGATTGAGCTCTTAACTAAAGAACCAGACACTCTTAAGTTAGTTAATGAAACAACGCAAGAAGATCATAGAGAGCTCCTAAGAACTCATGAGAATCTACGCTTCGAGAAGCTAAATTTAGAGCAAGAGCATGTGTAGGGTGTTGATCCCCTATTCCCCATTCCAGTTTATCCCATCTTTCGCTAGCCACTTTAAGTTAGTCATTGTGTTTTGCCTTTAATCGTTTTTAAGGTCATTTTAGTTTGACTTAGAATTCTAGGTAGAATCATGATTCAAGTATATCTTATTATTTCTTCCAATATGGTCTTTAATTACTAACACTTCCTAAAATGCTAGTGATCTCAACTGGGCAATATACTTTTCCTTCAACGGCTATATTGGAATATACTTTTTAATTTTGTTCATACAATACCAGAGCATCACTCACTTGGGTTGTAGTCATTTTTTATTAACATCAAGATGCCATTTTCACTCAAAGAGGATAGTGATACAAAGTTCTGATGCATTTACCAGAAAAAGGAAAGAAATATGGGGTCGATGCCATTTTCACCTGGACGCTTTGTTTACTACTAGTCAATGGTCGTGTGTTTGTTTGTTTGCTTATTTGTAGTTTGTTGACAATTAAGAGTTGTGCAGCTACAAAAAACAAAGAGTGAATTATAACTGAAGAATTCCTATGATACATAATTCCATTTCCTGATTGGACTAAAATGCCTTATACTTGACACAATAGAGGGAGATTGCACTTGAGATGTGGCATTTTCTTTTGTAATACCTACACATATTATATGGCTATTGCTAGGTTGCACTACTTATTTTTCTTACTTGATACAACATAGGAGGGCTAGAAAACATCAATAGTGTTGTGCGGCCTTTCAAAAAACAAGCTGTGCGCACAAGGTGCAGGCCTATAACCCTTTTATTACTTTGATAAGGGGGGAGGGGTGGATTGGGACATCCATTTGTGGTGGTGGGTACTCGTTAACACACCGTGATGGCTGGGAGGATTTTTGTTGAGGTGGTTCTGCTGGACCTTGCAAGAGGAAACGTGACGGGAAAGCTTTTGCAATGTGGACATCAGATGTTGGCGTTGGATAAGAGGATGCAACAGCCGACGTGAGATCCTGCTTTGCTCATTGCAGGATTATACGCAAGGGCCAGGATTGCTATGAGGATGATGGTTGGTGCCTCTCAAAAAAAGGATGATGGTTGGTGATGAGCATCAATCAAATCTGTTTTAGGAATTTCTGCTACCACTATATGAACTTCTTTGGGGCCAAGGAGCAAGATCATGATTAAGGGGTCTATGCTCTACTGCCTCCATTGCGGGTTCTCTACATTCTGAGCATTCACATTTATTGGGTCTTTTGTTGTGCAATGTGGTAAATATTGCCTGTCTCATGAGGAATTCACAACTTTCATCAACATACCTAAAATAACTAGTTTGACTGGTAACCATACTATCTAGGTGTTTGTTTAGTAACCAGAACACGTAGGTTTGCTCTTGAAAGTAATAGTTGTTCACGTGGCTCCTTTCTAATTCTGACCAAGAATTGAATTATGTAGGATTTCTACATCCCATATGCACACCATATGTTTGCAAAGTTTCTTTGGATGAATAGTAGTTATATATATCTATATTATTTTTAAAAATTACCTCCTTGTTGCATTGACATGCCTATATGGCCACTCTTCCGTTCATCTACTATATATGGTTCTGTTTTTTTACTTTATTATAATTCTTCACTCCCAAGCATATTGAATATTTATTCAATCATATTCCCACATTTCAAGAGGTATGTATGTCATCGAGTTCTGTATTCCGTTGACCCAATCCATGTCACTTCATCATCTCTTTTCATTCATATTACTTATGTTGTCGCCCGTAGCAATACACGGACATACTACTAGTATTATGTTAGCGACCACAGGTTGCTTTTCATAGTAGTTGCATTTTGTTTGCAACTATTTAAATGTATGATTGAATTGCTTTTAATGTAATTTTTTTGTCAAATGGAGAGGATGGCAAGGACGAACATTTGATGACTCCGGTTGAATGGCCTCTGCCCCGTTCATTATCCATGCATACTTCCGATTGTGTCTGTGAATATCTGATGATGTTCATTAGGTGATCCACATTGGAGTTTTCATTCCCAGTTAACTATGTTAGAGCAACTCCAACGGGGCGACCCGAACGGACGGCGCATTTGTCTGTTTGGGTCGGCCGCCCGCCCAGCGTCCGCCCTGTTTTAGATTTAGCTCGGCAGTGCGACCAACGCGCCGACCCATTTCATGTCCGCATTCAATTTTTAAAAAAGGCCCGCGACCATCGATCATGCCAGCAGCCATGTCTCATGCCGGCACCATGCCAGCGCCGGCATACAATGTCGGCTTCAAAAAATATCACCATATAGTTCATGTTGGCGCACTCGCCAGCGTCCGGCACACATGCCAGCACACAAAAGAGGTGGGACTTGAGTTCGACCACGCCATCGCAGCCCCTGTGGTCATGCCAGCACGCCTGCCGGCATACAAAAAAAGGATGGCGCTCGCCGCCACGAGATCACTTGTCATTGAACTTGAGCATGTCGGCCCGCATCTTCTCGAACCACGGCCTCTTCCTTGGCGACACGGTGTTGAGATCCACCTTCATGATCTCCACCCCGGTCATCATGCTCGCGAGAGCCACTTCTTTCGTCTTGGTCTTGGCGTTGGCGGCCCCGATCTCTAGCATCTTGGCTTGCTTCTCCGCCTCCATCTCAAGCATCTTCGCTTGCTTCTCCGCGTCCATCTCAAGCCTCCTCATTTGGATCTCCATGAAGGCGTTCATTTGCTCTTCTTTGTAACGCCGACGCTCCTTCTCCCTTGAGTCCTTCTTGTTCATCATGCCCTCCACGCTTGTGATCAAGGCGTTCGATGCCGCATCCCTCTTGTCCTCCTTCTTGGAGTTGGTCTTCCCCCGCGGCCGTGCCTTCTCACCGTCCCCAACCTCCTCCACGGCTTGCTTCCTCCCATGCGACTTGAGGGCAGCATATTGCGCCTTGAACTTCTCCTCGTCTTTGATGACCCTAAAGCAATGGGAGTGGTTGAAGCACTTGCCATTATGTTGGACCTTGAATGCCTCCAAAGCATGAAATGCCTACAAATATATTTTATGCAAGTATATTGGTAAATGGTATGCAAAAGAACACGCAAGCATAAACTTGAAGACACAAAAGAGGGCGGCTTGCTAGCATACCATGTCTTGCATGTTGATGCCGCTCACGGGGCGGGCCTTGACGCTCTCAAGAGTGGCACAAAACTTGTTGCACTCTTGTTGGATCACCCTCCATCGCTTCGAAATGGACACCCACCCGCGCGTGCTCACTATTTGGTAAGGCAGAATCTTCTTGCGCTCATGAAACTCACGGTGGACACGAATCCAAAAAGTTGAATGCTTTTGTTCGGCGCCCGTCTTGGGGTCTTGCTCAATGTCTCTCCAACACTCGCAAAGAAGCTTGTCCTCGGCCGCCGTGTATGCCCTGGTCCGCTTGCTCTTGCGCTTCGGCTTCGGCCCGGCGGCTTGGTTGGCGAGCTCGTCCTTGAACAAAGGCTCCCCTTCGATGTCGCACTCGTCCTCTTCCTCTTGCCCGTAGTCGTCCGGAACTCATGGTCAAGTAGGAAGCCATCCAGGTCCATGCCGACCTGATCACGCATGAAGGCCGCCTGATCGGGATCGTAGCCAGCGGCCGGCGTGAACGCCCCTCGGCCGTCCTGGCTTTGTGTCTCGTCGGGATTGTAGCCAGCGGCCGACGCACCACCCTCGAAGATCAGCGGGCCCGGGAGGAGGAGAAGGCGCACACGCGTCCGTCTCGTGTCCGCGCCGACGCAAATGCAACTAAAAAATGGGTCGAGAATGGGTCGGCAGGCGGACGCCAAGCGGACGCGCGTCCGTTTGGGTCAGCGCGTTGGACCGACTTTTGTGTCTGCGCCGACCCAAAAGGACGCCGATGGACGAAATGGGTCGCCCCGTTAGAGTTGCTCTTTTTTTTTAATTTATACTCCCGGATACAGCCATGGGTCCCACCGTCCCAGTGCCAAAATTAACCGCGAAATGGATCTCTCTCTAAAGCGCGAAATCGGAAAACATTCTCACCGTCCCGGCGCTCCAAAATTGACCCGCTCTTCTCGTCTTCCCGGTCCCGCTCTTTCCAAAATGGCACTACCGCGCCCCACGCCCGCGATCCGCGCCGAAACGCATCCCGGACGTCCACGTCCAATAGCGCCGAACGCATCTGACCGTTCAACATCACCGATCCGGGACACGCACCCCTCCACCAATCAGCGCTCGCCTCTCCACCTCTATAAGCCCATCACCCCCGTTCTGCTTTCCCCCACATCTCCTCCATCTCCAAGTCCCAACACCTTCCGGCGGCGAAGCAACCCACCCACTTTTCTCCCCCTCCCGAAGCAGCGATGGCCCCCAAGGCGGAGAAGAAGCCGGCGGCGAAGAAGCCCGCAGAGGAGGAGCCCGCGGCGGAGAAGGCCGAGAAGGCCCCGGCGGCGAAGAAGCCCAAGGCCGAGAAGCGGCTGCCGGCGGGCAAGACCGCCTCCAAGGAAGGCGGCGAGAAGAAGGGCAAGAAGAAGAGCAAGAAGAGCGTCGAGACCTACAAGATCTACATCTTCAAGGTGCTCAAGCAGGTGCACCCCGACATCGGCATCTCCTCCAAGGCCATGTCCATCATGAACTCCTTCATCAACGACATCTTCGAGAAGCTCGCCGGGGAGGCCGCCAAGCTCGCCCGCTACAACAAGAAGCCCACCATCACCTCCCGGGAGATCCAGACCTCCGTCCGCCTCGTCCTCCCCGGGGAACTCGCCAAGCACGCCGTCTCTGAGGGCACCAAGGCCGTCACCAAGTTCACCTCCTCTTAGACTGCGTCGCCTGTATCTAGTAGCAAATGTAGTTCTATACTGTTGGCTTAGTGCTTGTCCGTGGACTCTGGTTATCTGCAAGTAATAGTAGTCCTACTTTTGGATGAAAATTGCCGAATCATTGTAAATGCTTTGTTGGCTCGTCGGCCACCTGCAAGAACTGAATTATGTCCGCTTCAATTGGCAAATGAAGATTTCGGAAACGTTGTTGGTTCTATTTACCGATTTCCGCGGTGGTTTACTAATAGATGTTCTAGTTTTTTTATACGTCTCAAACATGAAGTTTTGCTTAAAATTCCTGCCCGGTGTTTTCAGGTTTTTGTTTCTTCAGTTTGTGCAGAACCCAGTGTTTTACATGTCGGTCTTAATTGCCTCGTTACTGTCCACTGCTGGCCACTGGCGCTGTCATAATTGAGGTGCTGATGAATAGGAACAAACCGTCTGATTTGTTTGCCATTGGCTTGTTCTTGTTATGGTACTCCTGGCATTGCCTTGGTACTCAATGTTTCAGATTCCTAAATCACCCAGATGTGTTCTAATCGTAAATGATGTTTCAGATTCCTAAATCACCCAGATGTGTTCTAATCGTAACTGCTCTGTGGAAATGCTCTCTTCTGGTTTGTGAATGTGTAGAGGTCAATTGTGTCCTTAAGCAAATAGTATCAGTCAACTAGTCATCCTATCTTGATTAACTTTGCGTGAAGTCAATGTTTCACTAGATTAAAACGTAAGCTCTAGAGTTGATGTTCATTGCTTATCGTCAGTTGTTTCCTGAACAACAGCGGAGATCTGGACTACTTGCCTGCCTCCCTGTTTATTGACTACAAGTTACAAGTCTGATTTTTGTGCACTTTTGGTGAAGCAATGGTCTTCTGGGCTCTAGTAGTTTCTTGGCGGTATCACGTGGTAATAATTGTCAACTGGCTACTGTGTTTGTGTGTTTTGGACTTGAAATTGAATGAGAAATATCTGCACTGAATTGAAGGATTCGACTTTCCCATGATGAAAAAGCAAAAAAAATAAAATAAAAATAAAAATCCTGACACAACCCACTCAATTTCAGGTCACTTCCTACCACTAGATAACTGTAGATTCCTCAGGGTTTCAGAAGGAGGTTGTGCCGATCTACCGCATCGTGCCACAGGATGACGAACGGCAGTTTAAATCTCAGAGTCTGGACAAATGTTGGCAAATTAATCATTCACGATATCAAGTGCATATCACGAGAACTAGACCAACATCAGCACAGGAAGCCAACATGCAGACTGGTGGTGCATCTCAAAATTTTAAACTTGGTAAACTGCTTAAAATATGTTCAGAAATTTACACCATCGTTTCTGTTTAAGTCAAGGCCACTGCCCCTGTTGGATCTCTAGGGCCAAGCAGCATTGTGCGCTGGATGTCTCTTAAGAACTAGAAACCTGAAAGTGCTCTGCTGACAAGCAAGTGATAGAGGAAGAGGCCGAATCGGTGCGCGAACAATGGTTCAGGATATTTGTCCAAGGGAACAAGAGTCTCCTTGTACATGTTACAGGATCTCAGAACGAAACAGATGCAATAACAAGGAGTGCCCCACAAATTTATGATTAATGCTAGATGCTCTTTTTTCAGAAAAACAGGCACAAGCGGCGCCCGGCTTTAAATAAATAAAGCCAATGTCGGCCTCTCATCTTCGTTCTCCTTGCCATGACCGTCACTGGAATAGACATCAGTTACTGATATACCCTGCCAAAAGTGAATATGCATCAGGATATATCGAATACAAAACGTGTTGGCAACTTTCATTCCCATGTGCTAACAGGAAACATTTACAATTCTGATGAAAAATAAGTCATACTCACAAAATAAGGGGCACAATGGTGTTAAATTTCAAGATGAGAGCACAAACCAGAAGAATGCAGGTACAAATTAAAAAAAAACCCGGATGATAACAATAATCTGCTTGCCTACTCACAAAATTCTTCGTTTTGGAACTCCATGCTTGTTACTTAGTCCGCTGTTCATAGGTATATGGGATAGAGCAATCTATCCTCCCTCTCTTATAGTAGTTACTTATGCACATCTTTTGTTGAAATAGTTCAGTGCTCAACTCATTGCTCAGCAAGTACAGAGTACAACAGCAAACTTGAAGCTGGAAATGCATGCAAGAAAATAGTATTCACAGATATGCCCACCAGGAAACTAGATAAGGTATGCAAGTTGGGTTTGCAACATTAAATAAGAGAACCCAATATGTGAACAAACCGTAATGCACTCAAACACGACATATACTTTTTTTTATTGCATGCACTCAAACCGTAATGAATAAAATTAAATTTCCATGTAATGTAAAATATGTGAACTGCTAGATTAAGAGAGCAGTGAGTTCAATAAGTAGACAACTTACATTGCTGCACAACTAGCAAAAAGTAAGAAAGCAGAAGCAGATGATTAGAGCATCTACAACCAGGCGCCCCAAACCCTCCTCAAACGCCCGGGCGGCCCGCCCGGTCATTGACCGATCATGAAATTTCGACCCAGACGGACGCCTTAAACGCCCGGGCTGACGGAGCTCGGGGACGATGACGAGGTTCTCAGGGACAGCGGCATGGTGCACGGGGACGGTAGCGGGATAGGCCGTCCGCGTTGCGAGCTCAACGGGCATGGGCGGTTGCGGCGAACGGTGCCGAGTGGTGGGATGGGGAGGTCGACGTCAGCGGGATGGGACGAACGTGTTACAAGCTCGACGGGGTCGGGGCTCAGTGACGGAGGTCGCCGAGGGGTGGTGGGGTTCACGGTGGTCGATGAAGTAGTTGTGGCGGCGGCTTGAATCGGCCGTTGCGGAGGCAGGGTGAGGCGGCATGGCAGCGGTGAAAGATTACACTGGCGGTTGGGTTCCCACCACAACCGTTTTTGTTTTGGGGCAACACTAAGAGCATCTACAACCAGGTGCCCCAAACCCGTCTCAAATGCCCGGGCGGGCGGACCGGTCACAAAAAAAATGACCCCACCAGACGCCTCGAACCACCCTCAAACGCCCGGGCTGTCCGGTGCCCCCCATATCCAGCCGACGGATATGGGGTGGCCCGGGCACGTCCTCCTGACAGGCCGGGCCCACCACTAACCCCACCAGTGTCCCACAAAAACCCCAATCTGTCTCCTCGCTCGAAACCCTAGCTCACTTGCTCTCCTCTCTCACTCTGTCCTCCCCTCTCTCCTCTCTGACTCTGATCCAATATGTCGACCATGTCGAGCTCTGGCAGCCGCTCCGACTCCGACGTTGACGTCGATGAGGAGCTGGCCCTCCGTATTGCCTTGGAGCAGGCCAAGGTGGACACCGGAGGCAGCTCTGGATCTGTAGCGTCGCCGCTGCTCCCTAGCCGGTGTAGGCCCCTCCCGGCCCGCGTAGAGCTCCGCGAGGGCTGCACAGCCCGCGCCTCCCCACGCTGTCCCCTGCCCCATCCAGCTGCTGCACCCCCACATGGGCAGCTGTGGGTGCTTGTGTCCGCCCCGCCGGCCCGGACGTGCACGCCGGAATCGGAGGCGCGCACCGCCCGCCGCGAGAGGTAGCAGACAAGGGAGAGGGACACGGCGGAGCAGTCCGTGCGCCGCCGTGGGATGCAAGCAGAGCCCGACGAGGACGAGCGACTCCTCGCTTGGGTCTACCGCCGGTCGGTTATGACGACGGAGACAGACGCTTGGCGGCTCCGCCGGAAGAAGGACAAGGCGCTCTGAATTGCCATTGAGCAGTCTGAGCGCGACGCGACGGTGGCAGCGTCGGAGGCGGTTGAACTAGCGAAGCTCAAGAGGCAGTAGGACAGCGCCGCTCGGCGGCTCAAAGGGCTCATCCTCCTCTCCAACACCTCTGACGGCGACGACCACGACGCCTCGTCCGACGACTCAGACGATCCTCCACCAGACGCCGACGCTTATAGTTGCGCTGGCGACCAGAAGGGGAAAGGGCCAACTAGGAAGTGGTGAAGATCTGCCTTCCCCACTTTAAATTCAAGGTTTTAGATGTAGTTTAAACTTGTCCGTCGTGTTATGTGCATTATGTGAACTGTGACGATCTTTTGAAGATCCGACTGTGATCGTTTGGGGAACAGATTGTGCACTTGTATGTCCGTTTCTATGTCCGCTCATGATCTACGTAGTTTTTATCGACGTTGCATGATTTAGTATGGATATAGAGGATCAGATATGAGATACGTGGACGTGGATGACGCAATTTGAGGATGACCAGTTAGTGCATGCGGGTCTGCAGGCATTTGAGGGACCGAATTTGTCAAGTCCGGCTGTAGATGCTCTAATGGTGTTGCAAATATACACCACTTGTAACAAAAATTTAGGGCATTTGCAAATTATTTTGGCAACAAATAGAGATAGGGCATTTGTGGGATATGTTTTTTTTGGCTCAAAATGCCCTCAAACAGCAGTTTTTTTGGCACGACGGTTGTTTTACATCATCCGATGGAGATGCTCTAAGAGCACCAGCAATGCGGAGCAAGAATGCCACGACACAATATAGACACGCGCTTATCACCAGGCTTGATGGTATAAAGCGAGAAACCCAGGCCTCTGCATCATCGGTTGGTACACCGTACACGGAACTATCTTTATTGCTAAGTTATATATATCCGTACAATACAAAGATACTAAGTATTAAGAATAGCTAGACCAGACAATCTCTTACTCCATTGATGATTCGTTGTACTCGTCGACAATCACAGTAGGGGGATTCTTCTCAATCTTGTTCGCCAATCGCTTTTTCTCCTCGGCCGCCTTAGGGGCCTTGCTGCTGACTGCAAGAAATATCTGACGGAGACTTGCAAGATTTTCCAGGCCATGAACACCATACGCAGTTCTGAACCTCAGTTCAAGCCTCTGGAGCGTTGGCATGGCACCTTCCACAAAACTCAAAGGTGGCAGAAATGGTGCCAATAAGCGCAGTAGCTTAAGCTTGCCGAAACCACCATCCGGCACAAATATCTCTCCTCCTGAATTCATTGTATTCTTATGCAGAATTTCAAGAGCACTTCCATTCTTGGACTTTGCTGCATCTAGAGAGAAAGTGAGAGAGAATAGCTCAGGCAATTCACTTAGAAGCATCAAAGTATCTGTCCTCAGTGAAGTTAAGGACAAAGTTAGTTTCTCAAGGCCATGCATACTAACGATCCACTTGGGCACTTCAAATAAATTGCCGCAAAGCTCCAGGGTGTGCAGGTGCTCTGGCGGTGCTTTTGAAGAACTGAGTGATTCCTCAAGAAAGCCAGTGAAGCCATCATCAACTGCAAGAAATTTGAGCGAGCAACTGCTCAGGTGCTCAATGGCAGAGAGCAATAGTATCTCATCTTCTTCTTCCAGCTTCCCAAGTATGTAAAGGCTGAGTTTCTTCAGGTTTGTGAGCTTCTCTAAGGCTTGGAGCACTTGCTTACATGAGCCGCGGCTAGCCGATTTGAATAAGCCAGTAGCCGTTGTCTTCCTGGTGAATCTGACCATGCCTGCAGTTGTGGTTCCACATATCCCCATACCAGATAGCGTTTTAAGGGCTGTCATCTTTGTGATCTCTTCTGTCATTATCAGTGCTTTCCGCTTGCTTTTATTGCCAGCAAGCAGATGGGTCATCCGCTTTAGCCCCCCAACTGACTGAGGCAGTTCACTTACTTCTGTCTCCCTTATGTCAAATACCTCCAAATATTCCAGCTTCCCTATTTCAGCTGGAATCTCCTCAATGTCTGTCCGACGCAAGCTCAAGTACTTCAACTGGTGCATTTTGCATATTTTCTGGAGCTGATGGGACGATAAATCTCTACAAGATTCAAGATCCAGCACTTGCAGTATCTGAAACTTCAGCAAACAAGAATGCAGTGCTTTAAAGCTGTCGAATGCTGTCAATGATCGGACATGTGACAATTTCATCCTCTCCACAGTTTCTTTTTCTTCCCGGGCACTTCTGTGAATAGAGAGTCGGCGCACCTTGTAGCTTGGAAATGGTGTCTGCCAGTGACCACCCACTACAGTGATGAAATTCTCGTCGCTGGACTTGGAAACAATATACTCAAGAACCATGTCATGAATTTGATAGGTCTTGACCTTGCCATTACTGCTGTTGTCGACTGCCCGAATCAAGTTTCTGCTAATTAGTTCGTTGAAGTAATCTTCAGCAACTTCCTCAATAGTCTTCCCATGCTTTTGAATGATAAAGCCTTCTCCTATCCATCTTCTAATCAAACGCTTTCTGCTAACAAAGCTGCCCTTTGGAAACATGCTCAAGTACAATAAACAGGTCTTGAGATCAGCCGGCAAATCATTGTAGCATTGGTCAAGTACTTTTGTCACTCCTTCCGTACTGAGATGAGTTTCCAACCCTCCACTCAAAGCCTTGTCCACTTCAGCTAAGTAGTTATCTATTGGCTTCGAGCTAGTGCCTGATCTCAGTTTACTAGCCACGAGCCCTGCTACGACAATTATGGCCAAAGGCAAACCTCCACATTTTTTTAAAAGAGCTTGAGCATCTCCAATGGGATTGTCAGAAGTACCAGACATAATTTGACCATGTGCTACTGCTTTAGTTGGATTATTACCAACAGCACCCGAGATAATTATACCATGTGATGCAGCTTCAGTTGGACTATCAGAAGCAGAGGTGACAATGTGATCACCTGATGGAGCTTTAGTTGGATTATCAGGAGTGCCGGAGAGAATTTGACCATATAATGAAGCTTTAGATGCATTATCAGGAGCACTTGAGACAATTTGGCGGAATAATTTGTAGGAATTTTCTTCAAGAAGTGGCTTGTGGTCATACAAGCGACCATTTCGACGGCAGCAGGCAACAGCTACAGATTTAAACCTTGTTGTCACCACTACACTCCCACATTTCACTCTTTCAGGCAAAGAATCATTAATGTTTTCCCATGCTGATACAGACCATATGTCATCTATCAAGACAAGGTACCTAATTCAAGAATTGTTGAAAAACAAAGTAAGTATTTGCAATAGCAACATCACAATTAAATACTAGTATAATGGACTGACTTGTGCACGTAAAGTAAGTACTAGTATAACAAGAGCAGAAGTATACGAGTAGTACCTCTTATCTTTCAGTTGGTGAACGAGCTTCTTTCTGAGATCTTTTTCTCCCCATTCCTCAATTCCCTCAAGGGGGTCATTCAGAGAAGCACCGGCCTGCTGCTCATGGAACTGCTTGACAAGGCTCCTCAGAATCATCAAAAGATTGAACTTCTGCGAGGCCTGCACCGACGCTCTGCAGTCAAAATCATCTCCAAACCTGCGGTACAACTCCATGGCGAGCGTGGTCTTCCCAAGGCCACCAAACCCAAAAATGGCAAGGAACCGCTTCTCAGTGCTCTGCTGAGTGGTGCGCTGCTCTGCTTTAAACCATCCCCCGAGTTCGTTCATGGCATCTTCCACGCCCACCGGTTGCTTCGTGCCAATGAGTTCGGGAGGCGGAGCTACACGGTCTGTAGGAGCGTCAGCTACCACGGGCTCACTGCTACTTCCCCTAAGGTTGTCCACCCCGTACCTCGTGCGCCGGTCGCTGACCTGCTGCGCCCGAACCTTGAGGTTGCCGATCTCGGCGGCGATGCACCGGCGCACGTACATCGTCGTGAGGAAATACCACTTCTTCCGGATGTACATCAGCTTGCCGTTCCCTCGGGGCTCGTGGCCGAGCCGGTGGTTGACGTCGTCGACGCAGTCCTCAATGTCGTAGGACACCTCGCGCACCTGCTTCATCCAGTCCTGCCGCTGCTCGTCGTGGCTGCCAGCACGCTTGGTCCTGTTGAGGAAAGCCTGCATACTGGCCAGCTCATCGTTGATGTACTGGATGTCGTCGCGGACGCCCTGGATCAGGGTGTACTCCTGGGCGAGTAGGCTCCCGAGCTTGCCGACGAGGGATTTCACGGCGTTGCTCGAGGCGCCAACGATGAGATCCATCGTAGCAGACTCTTTGCTTGGGACAAATAGTAACAGGGAATAGTAGATCTTTCTGCATATGAGGTGCAAGTGCAGTGCGATTGGTAAAAAGTCTATAACTGAGGTCTACAAAGTCGAGAATTGAAAGAAAAAAGGAAGAGAAAACTCGCCGTACTTGGCAGCTCTAATGGAAGTTTCACTCCACCATCTTGGCCTGTGCGTGTTTAAGGGAGGACGAACTGCTGCCCGTCGGCAGTCCAGGCAGAGCAGAACCTTTTTCTCGTGCAGCGCGGTGGTAGATGAATCCGTAGATGGAGATGGTGATACCGGATCTGGATCTGGATCTGCTAGAATTGGTGGGTATGGAACGGTGGATATTCGAGGGGTGCGTAGGAACGACCACGGCGCTCAGTTGGCGAGTGAAAAGGAGCATGAAGTCAAAACCTTTCAGGTCCCTCCCTGTATCCCTAGAACTCATCTAGATGAGACATAATTTGGTCTCATTCACGATACAACCCACGTCAGCACACACGCATCTTATAGCATCACATCCAATAGCTATAAAATATGAATGAGACCAAATTATATCTCATCTAGATGAGTTTTAGCAAAACTGTATCTAAAAGGCAAGGGAAACGTTTACATACGACCGCCGGTCGCGCGCGGGCCACGTAATCCAGCTGGATCGAACGACCAGGGAAGCCGTGCAGTTGTAAGTTTTTCTAGCCCACACACTCTATACGACGCCTTTTTTCTCTTATTATCTTTTCTATGCAGCTCTCCCCTTTTTTGAACGAAGACGCTAGAAACGTTCGATTTTAAATTAATAAAGCCACCTGGCAGCATCACAAGGTTCAAACATCTTACAGCCAAATCAAATCAAGTTCAAGTTAGGCCTCACCGGCCATAAGCATAACACGGCCCCAACCGAAGCGACCATAAAAGAACCAACGCAGCAGGTCACCTCCATCCGTCAAAGCCAAAAGAGACATGAAACAGCTCAAGCCGCTTGCCGGAGTCGCGAGATACTGTTGCCGATCTTCTCCATCGTGATCTTCATGAGCTCAGTATCGCGTTGTTTCCCCACAGGTGTCCACATCTGAAGAAAGAGATGGCATTTGAATATCACGTCAGCCGGGTGAGCATGAAACTTTTTCTCAATTGTCATTTTATTTTTGATCGTGCAAAGGGACCAAAGCAATGCTCCCACACATCGCCATAACACCCTAGCGTTGGCCCCGTGTTGCGACTGCAACACCGCCAAAAGATCCGCTCCCGATCTAGGGTTCCAATTTTGTTGGAACACTTCCCTCATGGCACACCATGCAAACTTATGTAACGCGCACTAGAAGACATCATGGTTCGCATCCTCATGCAGCTCACACACTACACATGACCCATCAGACGGGCCGTTGCGCTTGGCGACGTTATCGGCCGTCGGGAGACGATTTCGAAACATTTGCCAGAGGAAGATTTTAATCTTGAGCGGGAGCCCCGCCTTCCATAGCCCCCTAGCTATGTCTAGCGTGTTTCCCTCAGTGAGTTTGCTATACATAGACTTGACCGACAATTTTTGGGACGCAGACAAGTCCCAGGACACCTTATCCGCTCCCAAGCTGAGTTGGCGATGAGCGGTCTGGGCCTGCAGCGAGTCCCAACTCGCCGCTTCTGTTGCCACTAGAGGCCGCAAGAAGTGAATCGCCGGTGGAGCAGAACGCATGACGTCCCCCACCAAAACGTTGGTATCCGAGGCCACATTGTATAGCTGCGGGAAAACTTGCCAAAGGGGCCTATCATCAAGCCATTTGTCTAACTAGAATCACGTTGACATGCCGTTCTTTACCTCAAAACTCGCGCCTAACACAAACGCCGGACGCACCGCCTGGATAACGTTCCAGAACGACGATCCCGAGGGCTTGGCGTTGAACACGTTACCGTCCAGGAAGTACTTCGCACGAAGCAGGTCCGCCCATAGACTGGACTCGTTATTGGCTAGCTTCCACCACCATTTGGTCATTAAGGCAACATTCATAAGCTTTGAATTAGTGATCCCTAGACCACCAAATTTCTTGGGTCTACACACCGCCGCCCACTTGACCAAATGGTATTTCCTCTTCGTTCCAGCTCCTTCCCAAAAGAACTTGAAACGGGGTGTGTCGAGCTTCACATGGACCCCATCCGCTAATAGGAACATCCCCATTGTGAAAAGTGGGAGGGAGGAAAGGCTAGAGTTGGTCATGATCAATCTAGCTGCCGACGACATGAATCCCCCTCACCACGGGCTAACTCTGTTAGCCACTTTGCCATATAGAGGCTCCCATTCAGAAATAGAGATTTTCTGGTGCGTGACTGGGAGCCCTAGGTACTTAATCGGGAAGCTCCCAAGCTTGCAATTAAGTAAATTAGCAATCCGCAGACTCTCTTGCTAGTCCAAACCCATAGTAATAACTTCACTCTTGAGAAAGTTAATTTTCAGCGTCGATAGAATCTCAAAGGCAAGGAGCAGCAGCTTGATAGATGCTATGCTATGGTTGTCCGGCTTGAACAGCAGCATCGTATCGTCTACATATTGCAGATGCGTCACCCCCCGGGATGAGGTGTGGCACCAGCCCTTTAACGTGACCCGCCACTCTAGCTTTAGTAATCATAGCCGTTAGCGCATCCGCCATGAAGTTGAAGATCGGCGGAGAGCTTGGGTCTCCTTGGCGAAGCCCGCGTTTATTATGAAAGAACTTACCCATCTCTTTGTTGATCGTCACCGCGGTCTGCCCACAACTGACCAGGTGCATTATACGGTGCACAAAGCCCGCCTCGAACCCCTTCTTGAGAAGCACCTCCCGCACGAACTCCCAGTTCACACGGTCATAGGCCTTCTCAAAGTCGAGTTTGAGCAAAACCCCTTTCCCCTTGGTACGTTTCAGCTCGTGCATAATCTCAAGGAGTGCAATTGGGCCCTCCAAAATATTGCGTCCCTTGAGAAAAGCGGTCTGACTCCTCTGGATCACCCGTTGAGCTACTAGAGCCAACCGGGTGGTGTACGCTTTGGCACATAGTTTAAATGGCACGTTGATAAGCATAATAGGCCTGAACTGCTTGATGTTGTCTGCGCCTTTAACTTTAGGAATAAGGCTAATCGCCCCATAGTTAAGGCAGGAGAGGTCAACTTGACCAAGCGCAAAACCGTTTACTATCGCGTGGAACACATGCTTAAAGCACGGCCAAAATTTCTTAAAGAACTCTACGGGCCACCCGTCGGGCCTTGGAGCTGTGTCCGTTTTCATGGAAGTCAACACCCGATCCACTTCCTCCGGGAGGAAGGACAGGGCGAGCCCGTCGTTCTCTACCTGGGACACGCGCTCGGAAGGATCCCACAAATCCTCCCGAAGACACAACTTTTTCTCCTCGGCCGTTCCCAACAGCCCAATAAAGAAATCATAAATGTGTCTCACGATCTCATTCTAGGTAACCAAGATACCATCATCGGAGTTAAGGAACAAAATAGAACTCTTCCGTTTCCGCCCATTTGCGTACGCATGAAAGTAGCCCATGTTCGCATCTCCCTTAGTCACCCACTTCACGCCGCCCCTACGGCGCTAGTACTCCTCTTCCGCTCTCAAGATACTAAGCACTTGGTTTTCTAACGCATACCTATGTGCCCATTCAAGCTCGGAGAACGGTCTCACATCAGCAACGAGGTCTAAGATCGCGATCTCCTCACCCAGCCTAGCTCTCTCCTTTTTGGATTCGCTACCGTGATTTGCCCCCCAACCCCTGAGGAAAGCATGCATCTTGGCCACCGCCGCAGTCCAGAACTCGGTTGGGCCCCGCTGGGGTCCTACATGCGGCGAGATGAGTGCCCAGCGCTCCTTAAGCATGAGCTCGAAACCCTCTGTTTCAAATCATGTCGTTTCAAAGAAAAACCTACTACCCCACCGTATTGATTCCTCCCCTGAGGAAAAGATGAGGGGGATGTGGTCTGAGCCTATCCTAGTCTCCGCCACCAAAGAGTACAAGGGAAACAACACTTCCCACTCCGGCGTAAAGAACACCCTGTCAAGCACACAACGGACATGACATAGCTGCTTATTCGTCCATGTAAATCTCGCACCCATACGGGCGGCCTCGCGCAAGGCCGCCGCCGCAATCGCTGTGTTAAACATAGTCACCCTTGACCAGTCCACATTTGCATTATTCTTGTCCGGTCCCGAGCAGATCAAGTTGAAGTCGCCTCCCACTATCACTGGGAGGTTGGCTGCCCGCTTGGCCCCTACCAGCGTGGTGAGCTCTTCCAGAAAATCAGCGGATCGCGAGTGATCCGCTGGGCCGCAGACGCACACAATCACCCAATGAGCCCCGAAGCGTGGTGCCGCACCGTAGCCACAAGGGAAAACACTCCACATTCCCAGAGAATTACATCACATACATCATGCTTACATCCCATGAGAAGGCCACCCGAGTGACCAGAAGAAGGAACCCAGCGCCAATCAAAACCTTGCAGAGGATCTAAAGCAAGTAAATCGCGAAAGGTAAAGTCCGCTTTAATAGTCTCTTGCAGCGCAACAACGTCTAATCGCTCCTTGGCCATGTACTCCCTAAGCTGCATACGCCGCCCTACGTGTCCGCAGCCCCGGATATTCTAGAAAATGTATCTCATTATAAAATCCGATTACGGAGGCGAACTCCACAGGAGCTCATCGCTTTTGGCACTCGCTTCCTTGCCGGGCCACGGCTGGAAGTGGGGATGTCAGAGGCCTCCCTCGCCTCTGCCTCCCTCTCGGGCCTAGATACCACCATCTGCCCCCCTGGGCTCGTGGTCGCCGCGCTCGCCGCTATACATCTCGCAGCAGCCGCGGCTAAAGCAGCTTGCGCCTCCTCGTGCGCACGTACTAGCGTGACAATATCATCAGTACTAGCCGCCACCGCAACCCCACTATCGCTCAAAATTGACGCTAGATGATCGTCCGAGAAAGCATTAAGGATCCTGAAAGAGGGGAGTGGGTTACCTAAAACGTCCACATTCTTGTCAGCGACGCGAAGCTTGGCGCTCTCCGTGGAAGACAGGTCTCCCAGCTTGGCCTTCGCCCTAGCGCTCGGCTCCCGCTACACCACTGGTGTCGCCTTGGACCGCTTGGCCTTGTATCTCACGTCCACCACCGCCAGCTCCGTCCACAGCTTGCCACGCAGAGCCGCCGCCGTGCTGAGAACCGCATGAGTCGAGCTCTTGGGCCCCGGCTTCCTGCCCGCCGTCTTCTTGGGCTGCCTGCCCGAGCTCCCGGAGCTACGCTTGCCCGAAGCCGGCGTGATGACAGCTTCATTAAGCATGGAGCCAGCATCAGCTGCCGTAGCCACCGGAGAAGAGGGGTTTGGGGCCCTCCCCACTTTGCGACGGACACCTTTCATCGCCACCGGCTCCTGGATTCGTGTAGGGACAGTGACCTGCAGCGCTAGGTTGGAGCCGTACTCGTCGAAGGCCCCTGCCAGGTCGCGCGCCAGGGCAGGAACGCTCACTGCTGTGTCCTGGGTCGCCACCACCATCACACGTCCTTCTAACGCCCCCCAGCTTGTCCCAAGTTTCAGTATCAATGGATGTGTCCTGCATACTGTCTTCCAGCTCCTCCCCTTTAACTCCCATCTCCACATCCTGCTTAGCGCCATGGCCATCCTCACCCAGTTTCGCTTTGCTACCCACAGCACCGCTCAGCTTGCCAGGGCCACAATGGGAGGCCGGGTTGGAGGGAGGAGGAGGGGGCGTTAGACGCACCAGCACCACCAGCCCCACCCCTTCCCCCACGGTGAAGCGGGCGCTCAACCTCCACCTTGACCTGGTAACCTTCATGATTGAACCACACTTAGACCGTGCCATTTAACTTCTCAGGCGCTTTGCAAGCAATCTTCATTCTTACCGGCCCCAACAGAATGAGTGAAAGCTCGTCGACCACAATCGTCCGCCCCAGCATCTTGAAACCTTCCTTGATGCGATCCTCTCTACGATGCTTCTGAGGGATGCCATGCAACTTCACCCACGTTTCCGTCACGACCATCGGCTGGATCTTCTCATGCCACATGTCACGCACCCTAGCAGTGATGTCGTGGATAAGAAGAAAGAGTTTTCCACTCAACTTGGCCATGTGCAGAAGATCAGCCGAGGGGAACACCACCAGAAAATCATCATCTCCCACTTGAATCACCTGCCAATCCCACTCACCTGCGACGATATGCTTGAGTTCCTGTTGGAGGACCTGCAGGTTAAGCTTGCCCAACTCCGCTGAGAGGATGGCCGCGTTCTCCACCTTCTGATCCACAGGCCTCTCCTCTTCCGAATCCTCCACAAATTCCAGGCAGAAAAATCCCTCCCCCGAGATGGCGCTGCCCATAATCTGCAACTTGGGCGCCTGATACGTCTCCAACGTATCTATAATTTATGAAGTATTCATGCTGTTTTATTATCATTCTTGGATGTTTTACAATCATTTTATAGCAACTTTATATCATTTTTGGGACTAACCTATTGACCCAGTGCCCAGTGCCAGTTGCTGTTTTTTGCTTGTTTTTTTACATCGCAGGAAATCAATATCAAACGGAGTCCAAACACCACGAAACTTTTTGGAGAATTTTTATGGACCAAAACACCCAGGATGGGCCAGAGCAGCACCTGGGGGGGGGGGGGTGCCCCGAGGGGGGCACAACCCACCAGGGCGCGCCTGGGCCCCCAGGCGCGCCCAGGTGGGTTGTGCCCACCTCGGTGGCCTCCCGCACCCCCTCTTCGCCCTATAAATTCACAAATATTCCAAAACCCTTGGGGGTAGCCCTAGATCAGAAGTTCCGCCGCTGCAAGGCCTCTATATCCACGAGATCCAATCTAGACCCCGTTCCAGCACCCTGCCGGAGGGGGGAATCATCACCGGTGGCCATCTCCATCATCCCCGCGGCCACCATGATGAGGAGGGAGTAGTCCACTCTCGGGGCTGAGGGTTTGTACCAGTAGCTATGTGTTTAATCTCTCTCTCTCTCTCGTGTTCTTGAGATGTCACGGTCTTGATGTATCGCGGGCTTTGTTAATATAGTCGGATCATATGGTGTTTTCCCCTCACTATCTTGTTGTGATGAATTGAGTTTTTCCCTTTGAGATTTCGTTGTTATCGGATTGAATACTTTTATGGATTTGAGAACACTTGATATATGTATTGCAATTGAATACTCGTGGTGACAATGGGGTATCGTATTGATTCACTTGATATATGTTTTGGCACTCAACTCGCGGATTCCCGAGGTGACATTGGGGTAATCTATGCATAGGGGTTGATGCACGTTCTTGTCTTTGTTTCTCCGGTAGAAATCTTGGGGTACTCTTTGAAGTTCTTTGTGTTGGATTGAATATTACAAATCTGAATTTGCTTTGGTGTTATTTTAGTACGAACTCTAGGATAGATCGAACGGAAAGAATAGCTTTGTGTTATTTTAGTACGAACTCTTGAATAGATCGAACGGAAAGAACAGCTTTGAGGTGGTTTCGTACCCTACAAACAATTTCGTCTTATGTTCTCCGCTAGATAGGAACTTTGGAGTGATTCTTCATTACACTTTGAGGGATGGTTATATGATCCAATTATATTAGCAATGTTGAGAGATTGCACTAGCGAAAGTACGGACCCGAGCCCTTGTTTTCAAGCATTGCAATACCGTTTTTGTGCCCGTTTACTATTTGCTACCTTGTTGTTTTTATTTATTCAGATTATAAAAATATATTTCTACCATCAATATTACACTTTTATCACCATCGCTTCGCCGAACTAGTGCACCTATACAATTTGCCATTGTAGACATCAGCGCCCAGCCGCGCGTCGGGCAGTTGGCGGAGGCATGGCCCTCCTCCTTGCACAAGACGCATAGAGGCTTGAAGGTCCACTTGGATTAGAAGTGTCCAAGAAGGCCACACTTGAAGCACTTGGTTTCCGGCACATCTTCCACTGGAATGGGTTCGCCCGCCGTCCCTTTGGAAAAGGACGGGTAAGCCACCGCGAGCGGCTCCGCCATCGCCCTCGGCTTCTTGGCAAGGGGATCCCCATGCCCCCCACCACAATAGGGATGCTCCACCTCCTTGCGCTCAAGCTCGCGCCGCCGCTGGACCGCCTTCTTCTTCTTCTTCCTTTCTTGTTGCTGGATCCACCATGAGGGAGGAGTACCCGAATCCCCCTCGCGCCCATCTGATCCTGAGACGCACCCCGCGCCTCCCGCTCATCTCTGTTGCCGTACCTGCCTCGCATCGCCCTCTTCGCTTGTCGCGCAGCTCGCGTTCCCACTTGCGCTCTGCCTCCAGATCCGCCGCCTCCATCGGACGCTTCTCTGCCCCCCGAGCCCCCATCATCGCCGCCGCGTACGAGATGAGGAGAGGAGAGGGAGGGGGAGAGATCTGGAAGTGGCGTGCTGAGTGAGCCCAGTGCCGCACGTCCCTAGCTGCTGCGGGAAACCCTAACCAGGGCTCCAGGCTGCCCCTCTTCACCCACTTATAGCCGGGCGCTGGCCTGATCAGTGGGGTAGATGGGCCAGGCCTAGCATGCCCCTCGCTCGCCCGGGCCACACCTCCCACCAACTGACCTACCCTACTGGGCTCCCCTTCAACCAACGGGCCGTCTCCCGCCACCATGGTCCCCAGCCCACTGGGTGCCGATTCGGCCCGCGGCCCAGCACCAACAACCCTAGGCCCCAGCGACAGGACCGCATTGATGTGTACTACGTAACTTTATTCTTGTAGACTCGTGTTGGGCCTCCAAGCGCAGAGTTTTGTAGGACAGTAGCAATTTTCCCTCAAGTGGATGACCTAAGGTTTATCAATCCATGAGAGGCGTAGGATGAAGATGGTCTCTCTCAAACAACCCTGCAACCAAATACAAGAAATCTCTTGTGTCCCCAACACACCCAATACAATAGCAAATTGTATAGGTGCACTAGTTCGGCGAAGAGATGGTGATAAAAGTGTAATATGGGTGGTAGAAATGTATTTTTATAATCTGAATAAATAAAAACAGCAAGGTAGCAAATAGTAAACGGGCACAAAAACGGTATTGCAATGCTTAGAAACAAGGCCTAGGGTCCGTACTTTTGCTAGTGCAATCTCTCAACAATGCTAATATAATTGGATCATATAACCATCCCTCAAAGTGCGATGAAGAATCACTCCAAAGTTTCTATCTAGCGGAGAACATAAGAATAAATTGTTTGTAGGGTACGAAACCACCTCAAAGCTATTCTTTCCGTTTGATCTATTCAAGAGTTCATACTAAAATAACACAAAGCTTTCCGTTCGATCTATTCTAGAGTTTGTACTAAAATAACACCAAAGAAAATTCATATTCATAATACTCAATCCAACACAAAGAACTTCAAACAAGATTTCTACCGGAGAAACAAAGACAAGAACATGCATCAACCCCTATGCATAGATTACCCCAATGTCACCTAGGGAATCCACGAGTTGAGTGCCAAAACATATATCAAGTGAATCAATATGATACCCCATTGTCACCACGAGTATTCAACTGCAAGACATATATCAAGTGTTCTCAAATCCATAAAAGTATTCAATCCGATAACAACGAAATCTCAAAGGGAAAACTCAATTCGTCACAACAAGATAGAGAGGGGAAAACACCATATGATCCGACTATATTAACAAAGCCCGCGATACATCAAGATAGTGACATCTCAAGAACACGAGAGATAGAGAGATTAAACACATAGCTAGTGGTACAAACCCTAAACCCCGAGGGTGGACTACTCCCTCCTCAGCGTGGTGGCCGCCGGGATGATGAAGATGGCCACCGGTGATGATTTCCCCCTCCGGCAGGTGCCGGAATGGGCTTCCGATTGGTTTTCGGTGGCTACAGAGGCTTCCGGCGGCGGAACTTCCGATCTAGGGTTACCCCAAGGGTTGTTGGAATATTTGGGAATTTATAGCGCGAAGAAGGTGAAAGACCGTGGATGTCGCCTAGAGGGGGGGGGGGGTGAATAGGCGCTTTAAAATAATTACGGTTTAGGGTTGAACAAATGCGGAATAAACCTAGCGGTTAATTTGACAAGCACAAAACCTACAATAACTAGGCTCACCTATGTGCACCAACAACTTATGCTAAGCAAGATAAACAACTAGGTGATAGCAAGATATATGATAAGAAACAATATGGCTATCACAAAGTAAAGTGCATAAGTAAAGGGCTCGGGTAAGAGATAACCGAGGCACGCGGAGACGATAATGTATCCCGAAGTTCACACCCTTGCGGATGCTAATCTCCGTTTGGAGCGGTGTGGAGGCACAATGCTCCCCAAGAAGCCACTAGGGTCACCGTAATCTCCTCACGCCCTCGCACAATGCAAGATGCCGTGATTCCACTAAGGGACCCTTGAGGGCGGTCACCGAACCCGTACAAATGGCAACCCTTGGGGGCGGTCACCGAACCCGTACACTTTGGCAAACCTTGGGGGCGGTCACCGGAACCCGTCAAATTGCTCGGGGCGATCTCCACAACCTAATTGGAGACCCCGACGCTTGCCCGGAGCTTTACACCACAATGATTGAGCTCCGAGCACCACAAAGGTTGGGGCTATCTCCCCAACGACACCACGAAGCTTCACCACAATGGAATATGGCTCCAAGGTGACCTCAACCGTCTAGGGCGCCCAAGCACCCAAGAGGAACAAGCTCAAGGGTACCAAGCACCCAAGAGTAATAAGCTTCTCAACTTGTAACCTCCACGTATCACCGTGGAGAACTCAAACTGATGCACCAAATGCAATGGCAAGGGCACACAGAGTGCCCAAGTTCTTCTCTCCCGAATCCCACCAAAGCAACTAATGCTAGGGTGGGAAATGAGAGGAAGAACGGAAGGAGAACACCAAGAACTCCAAGATCTAGATCCAAGGGGTTCCCCTCACCTAGAGGAGAAAGTGATTGGTGGAAATGTGGATCTAGATCTCCTCTCTCTTTTCCCCCCAAAACTAGCAAGAATCCATGGAGGGATTGAGAGATAGCAAGCTCGAAGAAGGTCAACAATGGGGGAAGAACACGAGCTCAAAGCATCTGGGCGGTACTACCGCTGCCACAGCGGTACTACCGCTATGGCAAGCAGGCATAGGGCAACCAGGACAGAGGAAAGAGGAGTAGATGCACTACTGCGGTACTACCGCCCTGAGGGTGGTACTACCGCTTATAGGCAGTACTACTGCTCCCTATAGCCGCTGGGAAGTAGAGGAGGGCAGAGTGCAGAGTAGCAGTTGGGGCGGCAGTAGAAGCGGTACTACCGCGCCCTACTGCCGCTCCTCTGCGTGGTCCTTTACGGAAACCCGACATGAAAAATCGAGACCACAGCAGGGTGGTAGTACCAGCGGTACTACCGCTGGAGCAACAAGAAAACCCTGAACTGCCATAACTTCTGCAAATGAGCTCCGAATTGAGCAAACTCAAGCTTGTTGGATAGAGGAAGACGAGTAGCACCAACACAGCGAGGTATGGCTAGGATATAGAGGAGTGAACACTCCATCAGAGAAGAACCGACATAACCTCCAACATCGAAAACATCATAGAGGATGCATGAGTGAACTCCGTTTTCGATGAACTCGAGATTGTCATCAAGATGACCATAAGCTCCAAAACTCATAAGGAGAAGAACCAAACAAGAACCAATAAAGATGATGCAAGGGTGCAATGGTTCGAGCTCTCTACGAACGATACGATCAGGCTACTCATCGAGAGCCCCCCTTGATAGTACGGCAATCGATCCTATAACCCGGTCTCCCACAACTACCATGAGACCGGTAAAATAGAAAACCTATCAAGGGCAAACCTTTGACTTGCACATAATCCACTTGAGCTGGATGATGACGATCTTGACTCCCTCAAGCTGGACCACCTTTCTTGATTGTGTTGGCTCGCTGAAGACTAGTAGATTGCTCCCCCATACTCCACTATGGGTGAGCCACTCTTCGGCATATCTTCACAAGGCCATTATCACCACAATGGACAGAAAGCTTCAAGCACTTGATCTCTTTGTGATGCTCCACTTGAACTTGCAAACCGCAATCTTGATGATGATCACCACTTGATGTCATCCTCCATGGGTTGTATAATATATTTCTCTTGATGCAAGCCCATGGAAACAAACCTAACCCCACAACAAACTCTCAAGTAGACCATGGGTTAGTACACAAAGCGTAATGGACAATGCTTACCATACCATGGGATCACTTGATCCCTGTTGGTACATCTTCTACGCTTTGTGTGTTGATCAACTTGATTCACTCTTTGACTTAGTCTTGATCAACCTTGAATCTTTCCAACACTCTTCATTTGGATGATGTCTTGAAGGTAAACATGAATGATCACACACTCTTCTTCTTCAAGACATGCTTGCAATAAGTTCAACCCTCACAAGACCAATCTTTGGATAATTCCTTAATAGCACCTTGGTCATCACAAACTCTCCTTGAAACCAACAAATGGACTCCAAGAAAAGCCTATGGACAAACCCTTCAAATATAACTCAAGGCAACCATTAGTCCATAGAGATTGTCATCAATTACCAAAACCAAACATGGGGGCACCGCATGTTCTTTCAGAACGGGTGCGGGAGGCCACCGAGGTGGGCACAACCCACTTGGGCGCGCCTGGGCCCCCAGGCGTGCCCCCCTCGGGGCACCCCCCAGGTGCTGCTCTAGCCCTTTGGATGTCTTCTGGTCCATAAAAAATCCACAAAATTTTTTGCGGTGTTTGGACTCCGTTTGATATTGATTTTCTGCGATGTAAAAAACAAGCAAAAAACAGCAACCGGCATTGGGCACTGGGTCAATAGGTTAGTCCCAAAAATGATATAAAGTTGCTATAAAATGATTGTAAAATATCCAAGAATGATAATATATTAGCATGAATACTTCATAAATTATAGATATGTTGGAGACGTATCAGCATCCCCAAGCTTAATTCCTACTCGTCCTCGAGTAGGTAAATGATAAAAGAAATAATTTATGAAGTGTGAATGCTAGCAAAGTGCATAAGTTTGATCAATGATAATTTAAATCACTTTTCCTAGCATCATAACAACAATTCTTTCTTATAAAACTCATCATGACAAAGTAGCAACCAATTCACATGTTAAGGTTCAAACAACGAATTCTCTTGAAACTCAACAACCTATATTCTTAGTCACCAAGCAATTGCAATTCACCTTATTCAACAGAGTCTAAGTAAGAGCTCCACAAACTCAACAATCATATAGTCTTCTATGATTGCTAACACTCACCGCATACACATGAGCAAAACGTTTCAGCCGGACACATAGAAAGATAGGGGCTTATAGTTTTGCCTCCCAACGTATTCACCTCAAGGGTGATGTCAACAATAATAACTCATGTTACCCATATTCAACTGGACATATGTGCCTAGATCTTTTCCTCACCACATGATTCTTGCCAAAGGAGAAAAATAAAAAGGAATAGAGAGAAAAAATTTGACTCTTGCATAAAAGTAAATACATAAAGTAAAAGATAGGCCCTTCGCAGAGGGAAGCAGAGGTTGCCATGCGCTTATTTGTTTGTATGCTCAACCCCTTAGTGCAAAAGAACGTCACATTATATTGCCCCTTGTGATGGCAACCTTTATTATGCAGTATGTCGCTTTTATTCTTTAGCATCACAAGTTTGAACAACGCTCAATTTTCTGTTACACTAAATGATCTCACACTTCTAGAAGCAATTTTTATTGCCTTATTGCACCGATGACAACTTACTTGAAGGATCTTACTCAATCCTTAGGTAGGTATGGTGGACTCGTGAAAATAAGATTTGGGTTTTAAGGGGTTTTGGATGCACAAGTATTATCTCTACTTGGTGCGGAGTTTTTGGCTAGCAAAGATGGGGGGGGGGGGGAAGCACCACATGTTGAAGGATCTATGACAATATAACTTCTATGTGAATATGAACAAACATAAATCATTACGTTGTATTCCTTGTCCAACGTCAACAATTTTTGCATATAATATTTTGATGGGGGCTCACAATCACAAAAGATTTCCAAGATAGTGTATTTGCATGGGAAAGTTCTCTTCCTTCTACTAATCATTCAAGAATTGCTTCTATGACCAATATTGTGATTGTCAAGCCTCAAAAGATTTCACTTTCTAAACCCAATGTGAAGCTACACTAGGCATGATATGAACATATAATTTCAACTTCATTACATTCAATTTGTTCAACAATTTACTCATAGGATATAAGTGAAGCACAAGAGTAAATGACAAGCTACTCCAAAAAAGATATGAGTGAAGATCAAACGAGTAGTTATGTAAATGGGTAGCTATTTGAGGACTCTCTCTTAATTCAAAATTTCAGATCTAAGTATTTTATTAAAAACAGCAAGCAAAACAAAACAAAATGACATTCCAAGAATATCGCACATCATGTGAAGGAGCAAAAACTTAGTCTCAACCGATACTAACCGATAATCGTTGAAGAAGAAAGGTGGGATGCCTACCGGGGCATCCCCAAGCTTAGATGCTTGAGACTTATTGGAATATTAACTTGGGATGCCTTGGGCATCCCCAAACTTGAGATCTTGTGTCTTCTTCATTCCTCTCATATCACGGTTTTCCTAAATGTCAAAAACTTCATCCACACAAAACTCAACAAGAACTTGTGAGATAAGTTAGTATAAATCAATGCAAAACCTTATCATTCTCTACTGTAGCAAATCACAAAAAAAATTATTCAACATTGCATACTAAATGAATATGCATATTTAATACTCCTATCCTAAAAAAGAATCATTAAACAAGCCAACATATGCAAACAATGCAAACATAATAGCAATCTGCCAAAACAGTACAGTCTGTAAAGAATGCAAGAGTATCAATACTTCCCTAACTCCAAATATTATTAAATTTTACCACACTGTAGAAAATTTATCAGAGCTTCCTGTGCAAAAAGTTTCAACATTTTATCATATTCTGACTTTTCTAGGGAAATTTTGCAACAGCGATAAACTTTCTGTTTTCAAATAGCAACTCGTATACTTGCAAAATAAGCATGGTGAAGGCTATCCTTGACATTTTTATTGAAAATAAAGATGCAAAAAATTATTCTAAGTAACAGCAAGCAAATCCTAACAAAAGAAAATAACGCTCCAAGCAAAACTCATATCATGTGACGAATAAAAATATAGCCTCAAGTAAGGTTACCGATATTGTTGGAGACGAAAGAGGGGATGCCTTCCGGGGCATCCCCAAGCTTAGTTGCTTGGATCATCCTTGAATATTACCTTGGGGATGCCTTGTGAAGGAAATATGCCCTAGAGGCAATAATAAAGTTATTATTTATTTCCTTAATTCATGATAAATGTTTATTATTCATGCTAGAATTTTATTAACCGGAAACATGATACATGTGTGAATACATAGACAAACAGAGTGTCACTAGTATGCCTCTACTTGACTAGCTCGTTGAATCAAAGATGGTTAAGTTTCCTAGCCATAGACATGAGTTGTCATTTGATTAATAGGATCACAACATTAGAGAATGATGTGATTGACTTGACCCATTCCGTTAGCTTAGCACTTGATCGTTTAGTATGTTGCTATTGCTTTCTTCATGACTTATACATGTTCCTATGACTATGAGATTATGCAACTCCCGAATACCGGAGGAACACTTTGTGTGCTACCAAACATCACAACATAACTGGGTGATTATAAAGGTGCTCTACAGGTGTCTCCGATGGTGTTTGTTGAGTTGACATAGATCGAGATTAGGATTTGTCACTCCGATTGTCGGAGAGGTATCTCTGGGCCCTCTCGGTAATGCACATCACTATAAAGCCTTGCAAGCAATGTGACTAATGAGTTAGTTACGGGATGATGCATTACGGAACGAGTAAAGAGACTTGCCGATAACGAGATTGAACTAGGTATTGAGATACCGACGATCGAATCTCGGGCAAGTAACATACTGATGACAGAGGGAACACCGTATGTTGTTATGCGGTTTGACCGATAAAGATCTTCGTAGAATATGTAGGAGCCAATACGAGCATCCAGGTTCCGCTATTGGTTATTGACCGGAGACGTGTCTCGGTCATGTCTACATAGTTCTCGAACCCGTAGGGTCCGCACGCTTAACGTTCGGTGACGATCGGTATTATGAGTTTATGTGTTTTGATGTACCGAAGGTTGTTCGGAGTCCCGGATGAGATCAGGGACATGACGAGGAATCTCGAAATGTTCGAGAAGTAAAGATCGATATATTGGAAGACTATATTTGGACATCGGAATGGTTCCGGGTGAATTCGGGAATTTACCGGAGTACCGGGAGGTTACCGGAACCCCCCGGTAAGTGTATGGGCCTTATTGGGCCTTAGTGGCATAGAGGAGGAGGAAGCATAGGAGGGGGCACGCCCCCCAAGCCCAATCCGAATTGGGTGAGGGGGCCGGCCCCCCTTTCGTTCTTCTCTCCCTCCTCTTTCCTACCTCTCCTACTCCAACTTGGAAGGGGGGAATCCTACTCCTCGTGGGAGTAGGACTCCCCTATGGCGCGCCCTAGAGAGGGCCAGCCCTCCCCCTCTTCTACTCCTTTATATACGGGGAGGGAGGCACCCCTTGGAGACACAACAATTGATCATTGATCTCTTATCCGTGTGCGGTGCCCCCCTCCACCATAATCCACCTCGGTCATATCGTAGCGGTGCTTAGGCGAAGCCCTGCATCGGTAACTTCATCAACATCGTCATCACGCCGTCGTGCTGACAAAACTCTCCTTCGAGCTCTACTGGATCGTGAGTTCGCGGGACGTCACCGAGCTAAACGTGTGCTGAACACGGAGGTGCCGTACGTTAGGTACTGAGGATCGGTCGATCGTGAAGATGCACGACTACATCAACCGCGTTGTCATAATGCTTCCGCTTACGGTCTACGAGGGTACGTGGACAACACTCTCCCCTCTCATTGCTATGCATCACCATGATCTTGCGTGTGCGCAGGATTTTTTTTCAAATTACTACGTTCCCCAACAGTGGCATCCGAGCCAGGTTTATGTGTAGATGTTATATGCACGAGTAGAACACAAGTGAGTTGTGGGCGATACAAGTCATACTGCTTACCAGCATGTCATACTTTGGTTCGGCGGTATTGTTGGATGAAGCTGCCCGGACCGACATTATGCGTACGCTTACACGAGACTGGTTCTACAGCCGTGCTTTGCACACAGGTGGCTGGCGGGTGTCAGTTTCTCCAACTTTAGTTGAACCGAGTGTGACTACGCCCGGTCCTTGTGGAAGGTTAAAACAACACTAACTTGACGAAATATCATTGTGGTTTTGATGCATAGGTAAGAACGGTACTTGCTCAGCCCGTAGCAGCCACGTAAAACTTGCAACAACAAAGTAGAGGACGTCTAACTTGTTTTTGCAGGGCATGTTGTGATGTGATATGGTCAAGGCATGATGCTATATTTTATTGTATGAGATGATCATGTTTTGTAACAGAGTTATCGGCAACTGGCAGGAGCCATATGGTTGTTGCTTTATTGTATGCAATGCAATCGCCCTGTAATTGTTTTTACTTTATCACTAAGCGGTAGCGATAGTCGTAGAAACAATAGTTGGCGAGACAACAACGATGCTATGATGGAGATCAAGGTGTCGCGCCGGTGATGATGGTGATCATGACGGTGCTTTGGAGATGGAGATCAAAGGCACAAGATGATGATGGCCATATCATATCACTTATATTGATTGCATGTGATGTTTATCCTTTATGCATCTTATTTTGCTTAGATCGACGGTAGCATTATAAGATGATCTCTCACTAAATTTCAAGGTACAAGTGTTCTCCCTGAGTATGCACCGTTGCGAAAGTTCGTCGTGCCGAGACACCACGTGATGATCGGGTGTGATAAGCTCTACGTTCACATACAACGGTTGCAAGCCAGTTTTGCACACGCAGAATACTCGGGTTAAACTTGACGAGCCTAGCATATGCAGATATAGCCTCGGAACACTGAGACCGAAAGGTCGAGCGTGAATCATATAGTAGATATGATCAACATAGTGATGTTCACCATTGAAAACTACTCCATCTCACGTGATGATCGGACATGGTTTAGTTGATTTGGATCACGTGATCACTTAGATGATTAGAGGGATGTCTATCTAAGTGGGAGTTCTTAAGTAATATGATTAATTGAACTTTAATTTATCATGAACTTAGTCCTGGTAGTATTAGCATATCTATGTTGTAGATCAATAGCTCGCGTTTAGCTCCCCTATTTTATTTTTGATATGTTCCTAGAGAAAACTAAGTTGAAAGATGTTAGTAGCGGATTGGATCCGTGATATGAGGATTATCCTCATTGCTGCACAGAAGAATTATGTCTTGATGCACCGCTAGGTGACAGACCGATTGCAGGAGCAGATGCAGACGTTATGAACGTTTGACAAGCTCGATATGATGACTACTTGATAGTTTAGTGCACCATGCTTTACGGCTTAGAATCGGGGCTTCAAAAACATTTTGAACGCCACAGAGCATATGAGATGTTCCAAGAGTTGAAATTAGTATTTCAGACTCATGCCCATGTCGAAAGGTATGATACCTTTGACAAGCACTTTGCCTACAAGATGGAGGAGAATTGTTCAGCTAGTGAGCATGTGCTCAGAATGTCTGAATACTACAATCACTTGAATCAAGTGGGAGTTAACCTTCCAGATAAGATAGTGATTGACAGAGTTCTCTAGTCACTATCACCAAGTTAATAGAATTTCGTGATGAACTATAATAGGCAAGGGATAACAAAAACGATTCCCAAGCTCTTCGTGATGCTGAAATCGACGAAGGTAGAAATCAAGAAAAGCATCAAGTGTTGATGGTTGACAAGACCACTAGTTTCAAGAAAAGGGCAAAGGGAAGAAGGGGAACTTCAAGAAGAACGACAAGCAAGTTGCTGCTCAAGTGAAGAAGCCCAAATCTGGACTTAAGCCTGAGACTAAGTACTTCTACTGCAAAGGGACTGGTCACTAGAAGCAGAACTGCCCCAAGTATTTGGCGGATAAGAAGGATGGCAAAGTGAACAAAGGTATATTTGATATACATGTTACTAATGTGTACTTTACTAGTGTTTATAGCAAACCCTCAGTATTTGATACTAGTTCAGCTGCTAAGATTAGTAACTCGAAACAGGAGTTGCAGAATGAACAAAGACTAGTTAAGGGTGAAGTGACGATGTGTGTTGGAAGTGGTTCCAAGATTGATATGATCATCATCGCACACTCCCTATACTTTCGGGATTAGTGTTGAACCTAAATAAAAGTTATTTGGTGTTTGCGTTAAGCATGAATATGATTTGATCATGTTTATTGCAATACGGTTATTCATTTAAAGTCAGAGAATAATTGTTGTTCTGTTTACATGAATAAAACCTTCTATGGTCATACACCCAATGAAAATGGTTTGTTGGATCTCGATCGTAGTGATACACATATTCATAATATTGAAGCCAAAAGATGCAAAGTTAATAATGATAGTGCAACTTTTTTTGTGGCACTGCCGTTTAGGTCATATTGGTGTAAAACGCATGAAGAAACTCCATGCTGATCGGCTTTTGGAATCACTTGATGCTTGCGAACCATGCCTCATGAGCAAGATGACTAAGACTCCGTTCTCCGGAACAATGGAGCGAGCAATCGATTTATTGGAAATCATACATACTGATGTATGTGGCCCGATGAATGTTGAGGCTCACGGCGGGTATCATTATTTTTTGACCTTCACAGATGATTTGAGCAGATATGGGTATATCTACTTGATGAAACATAAGTCTGAAACATTTGAAATATTCAAAGAATTTCAGAGTGAAGTGGAAAATCATCGTGACAAGAAAATAAAGTTTCTACGTTCTGATCGCAGAGGCAAATATTTGAGTTACGGGTTTGGTCTTCAATTAAAACAATGTGGAATAGTTTCACAAACTCATGCCACCTGGAACACCACAGCATAATGGTGTGTCCGAACGTCATAACCGTACTTTATTGGATATAGTGCAATCTATGATGTCTCTTACCGATTTACCACTATCATTTTGGGGCAATGCATTAGAGACAGCTACATTCACATTAAATAGGGCACCGTCTAAATCCGTTGAGACGACACCGTATGAACTATGGTTTGGCAAGAAACCTAAGCTATCGTTTCTTAAAGTTTGGGGCTGCGATGCTTATGTGAAAAAGGCTTCAACCTGATAAGCTCAAACCCAAATCGGAGAAATGTGTCTTCATGGGATACCCAAAGGAGACTGTTGGGTACTCCTTCTATCACAGATCCGAAGGCAAGACATTCGTTGCTAAAAATGGATCCTTTCTAGAGAAGGAGTTTCTCTCGAAAGAAGTGAGTGGGAGGAAAGTAGAAATTGATGAGGTAACTGTACCTGCTCCCTTATTGGAAAGTAGTTCATCACAGAAATTTGTTCCTATGGCTCCTACACCAATTAGTGAGGAAGCTAATGATGATGATCATGTAACTTCAGATCAAGTTACTACCGAACCTCGTAGGTCAACCAGAGTGAGATCCGCACCAGAGTGGTATGGTAATCCTGTTCTGGAGGTCATGTTACTTTACCATGACGAACCTACGAACTATGAGGAAGCGATGATGAGCCCAGATTCCGCGAAATGGCTTGAGGCCATGAAATCTGAGATGGGATCCATGTATGAGAACAAAGTGTGGACTTTGGTTGACTTGCCCGATGATCGGCAAGCCATAGAAAATAAATGGATCTTCAAGAGGAAGACATACGCTGATAGTAGTGTTACTATCTACAAAGCTAGACTTGTCAAAAAGGGTTTTTGACAAAGTTCAAGGTGTTGACTACGATGGTATTTTCTCACTTGTAGCGATGCTTAAGTCTGTCCGAATCATGTTAGGAAATTGCCACATTATATGAAATCTGGCAAATGGATGTCAAAACTACATTCCTTAATGGAATTTTAAAGAAGAGTTGTATTGTAGCGACCCGACCCGAATGGATCAAGTCTCTGTGCTTAAGTGTCATCCCTGGATCGGTATGCTGACACACACAGTACTCGAGGATTTATAACAGAGGTAAATCACATGTATAAAGTAACGTAAATACTATTACCTCAATCCAAAATAGCAGAAGTAACAAGGTTGTGGATTCCCATCAACACCAACGGCAAAGTTGAGTGTAGAAATCATAACCCTAACGTATCACTTACTCGTCGTAAGAATCCTGCAACATGAGACGTTGCAGCCACAAAGGGTCAGTACATTGAATGTACTGGCAAATTCACACCACAGAGAAATGATGAACAAAGGCTATTACTACATGCATATATGGCTGGTGGAAAAGCTCTATGGTTATAAGGTTTTTCCGAAAAACCAATTTTTCCCTACTGCAAAGGAATATATTTTATTTAACTACAAAGTTTGTTGAAAACATTGAGAAGGTAAACCCCCTCCCAATCCCAATTAAAAGTAATCATTAACAACCCAACAAATTATTTAAGTAACTTGATGAGATCAACATGATAATCCAAGAACCAGATACTCAAGATGTCCATAACCTGGGACACGGCAAACCATGATTAGTTTGTACACTCTGCAGAGGTTTGTGCACTTTTCCCCACAAGACTCGATCTCCTCCGTTGGATTTCTCGCACTTCATGATGTTTGAAAAACGGATGACCGAGACACAGTCTTTCAGAAGCATTAGCACCTTACGATGGGTAGACAGTTACACCTACTTTCCCCTACATCCGCTAGTCTACCACTGTAAGAGTTCACACGACTTAATCAACTATGCTAGAGCCCATAATAGCCTGTGGCTGCACACGGAAGTTTCTAGTATGAATAATCTCATGATCCCTTTGAGCCTGGGTGGCAGTCCATAGGAGAATCACACGGTACCCCGGGATTTCCAAAAAAATACAGGCAATCACTGGAATTCCCCAGGTGCCTCAATCCACCCAGATGTGTATTAAAGTTGCCACCTTAAGTTGAACCATTAATTAACAATACTCACATCTGTCATGAATACACTCAAACCCAATCCACGTCTACGAGCATAGCATGGCAATATAAGCATAACGTAATAGTAACTCCCAAGGTTTGAATGCAGGGCAATAGGTTCCTACCTCATCAACTACTTCCCGATACCCACATGTTATCAATTCCTAACCATGCAATGTTTGAGGGTGAAACTAATGCATAAAAACTGGGTATGAAAGGGATATGATCAAAGTGTGAACTTGCCTGCAATGTTGATGAAGGTGATTCACACTCATAACTCTTGATGGTTCTACTCGTCACACTTCGTTCAGTCTATCATAGGCAAGCAATAGTAACCACACATAAGCAATCACTCAAAAGGTCGGAAAGAACGAAGAACAATTCGGAAAGCATCAAAACCAAGCAAATAACTCTTGCAACATAAAACAATTTCTAACAGTACCAAAATTATGTGTATTTGGCCTTATCAGAAAGTTTAGGTCAAGAGCTTCGAATAGCAAAAAGAATCAACTAAACCGGAGTTATAAAACTCAAGTTATGATCAAAAGAATTTGAATACGAATCTGAACAAATTTCGAAATTTGAAAATTTCAAAAAGTTGATGTGACAGGTTCACTGGATAGGTGAAAACAAAAAAAAACTATAGGCGCTGGTTTCATCTAATTTGGATGAACGAGTAAAAAGTTATGGCTAGTTGAAAAATCAGGGCCAAGCTATTTTACAGAAGAAAAATAGCTACGGCTAAAAGAATTTTAGGTCTAACGTATAAATACAGAGAACGAATAAATATACCTTTATAAGGTATAGAAAAGACGACTTCGGAGTGAGGAGACAACTTCCAAAAGTCCCGCCGGAGAGGAGAGATATATTTTTATTTAATGAATCTAGTCAAACCAAAATATTGATTTAACCCGAATCGGATGATTTTTGAAGGCTCTATGGGTCAAAGGCTAGGCAATGTGGGACTAAACATAGACGAAAAGAAAAGAAACGGGGAGGCGCCTCGCATGGGCTAAAGGCCTTAGGCGGTTCGGCCGGCCGCGCGCAATGCAGTTTTTTTTGAGCAATTGAAAAGAAAGAAAAGAAAAAAACTATGGAAAAAAATATGGGGAGGAATAGGGCCGGCTGGGCCTGGCCCATGTAGGAGAGAGGAAAAAAATAAAATGATGGGGCGCCCGATGCCACTATGCAGCGCATGTGAGCGACAAATAATTACGGGCCGCACGTATTGTTGTATTTTAAATAGAAACAGAAAGAAAAACTGAATAAATAAAAATAAAATAAATTTTTATATAGGCATATAATATATCAAAATTTTCAGAAAAAGATTTTCTACGAGACACACATTTTCCTAGAGTCAAATAAAATCCACAAAATTGGAAATAATTCAAAGAGTGCTACTGCCCTAATCCAATAAAAAATCGTTTTAAAATACAAAAATAATTTCAAATTTATTTATGTCCAATTTTTTGATGTAGGGAATCATGTTACCCTATTTTCCATATATTTTATTTTTGGAGAAAAATAATTTGAATAATAATCAAATAACTCCAAATTGAAAATAATTTCAAAAGGATTTTAAATTTGATCCTTTTAAACTTCCAACTCATATTTCATATGTTTTGAAGAAGTCATTTTATCTTCTCTCATGAAAATCATTGAGTTGCTTAAAGTTTTCTGAATTGAAAATATTTCCAAATAAAATTCAAATCCCTTTTCATTTATTTAAATGGAAGAAGTCATGTCATCTTCTCTCTAGGGTTTTGTATTTGAAAAGAATTTGAATTCACGAAGATCATAAATGCAAAAATGAAAGTTTGGGAAAGTCATTTTATTCCCTCTCATTTAACTTTCAAAAAGTTTCGAATTTCACTCAACTTCACACAATCAATCAAACAATCAATCATAACTATCTATTTATTATAACATTCCAAAATTTATAATTTTGGGATGTTACAAACCTACCACCCTTAGAATGAATCTCGTCCTCGATATTCGGAGAGGCTAGAAAGAAATAGGTTAGGTTTGGGGGTCTTCTCAAAATCCATCGATCATCTCCGGGGTACTAGGGTGCTACCACCCTTAAAAAGCATGGTTACGGTTCCATCAAAACTCATATACTCCATCCTTATCCCTGACAGTGTCGGTCTTCTCAGATTTTCAGGAAAATTTCTTCTCTGGCTCTTTGGGTAGCGGCATAACCTTTTCCTCAATTTTCTGTCCTTTCATCTTGGTAAGGTTATTCCGAGACTGGGTCTTTATAGCTGATAGGTCTGGCGCCAATACTAAACAACTATCGATATCTCATGGTGGTCAACAATTTATGGTTTGTCCTGCAGGAAATGGGTCTGGGTTGAACCTCACCGTATATCCTACGATTGGCAACAACTGCCTTGTACAAGGGAAAATACTTATACCATTCTAAGGTTTAAACAAGGTTTTCATCGTCGTCTCTCTACTATGGGTAAGTCACTCAGATTTACCATCCCACATAACAAGGCGAATAATAAGAGTAAGTTGGTATGGTGATCAATCCACCCCGCACCCAAATCATTACCTTGTATATGGTTTAGCGAATCTCGCATTCTAACACTCGGTCATCCTCACAAGCATTGCAGAATTTCTCTTGTCGACGAACTAAGTTCGGATAAATCCATTGATTTTGCAATCCAAACAAACATCTATCGTTCCTTCACAACTCTCAGGTTTGCGTAAACTCCTATAAGATCGTCTATCGATAAAATCGTAACTTCTTCCAGGGTTTTTCCTTCAGCAAGAGTGTGCTTGCTTCTTGGCAGGTCCTGGGGCCTGTGGGTTATGGCCCATCTCATCACTTGTAAACCTTGAACTCATCATTGGGGCCAACTGATCATTCTCTCAACATCCAACTTCCTAGCATACTTAAAATCCATCCAATGGTACTGTCTCTCTTCCTTCTATTGGTACCAAACTACGACGTGATTACTCAGACTCATCATCGAGTTGCAATTGCTCCCTATTTCCAACATCATACCTCCTTTATATCCAATAGTACTACCTCCCTTCATATTCTTGGGATATCCCACATATCGAGATAAAACTTGTACTTATTTTGTCCATACTCCACTTCGTGGAACATCATTATCCTTTCCAGGGTCAAGCGTCCTTACAGGGGAATATTGGCCATCTCTGCATGGCACTTCTTCAACTGGGAAACATGAAACACATCATGAACTCCTGACAGTCCTTCGGGTGACTCCAACTTGTTGGCCACTTCTCCCATACGCTCCAAAACTCGGTATGGTCCTACAAATCTCGGCGCTAACTTTCCCTTAACTCCAAATCGTTTAACTCCTTGCAGAGGTGGCACACGAAGATATGCTCTGTCTTCGATTTCATAGACTACCTCCTTGCGTTTTTGAGTCTGCATAACTCTTTTGCCTGGACTGAGCTACCTTCAGTCTATCTCGAATCAACTTAACATTCTCTTCTGACTCCTTGATCACATTTGGTCCAAGCAACTGACGATCTCCAACTTCATCCCACATCAACGGTGTCCGGCTCCTTCTCCCATACAAAGCTTCAAAAGGGGCCATCTTCAAACTGGCTTGGTAATTGTTGTTGTATGAGAACTCCGCGTAAGGTAGATTATCATCCCTACTAGATCCATAATCTAGCGCACACGCTCTCAACATGTCCTCCAGAATCTGATTGACTCTCTCGGTCTATCCATCTGTCTGCGAATGAAAGGCTGTACTGAACTCTAGCCTAGTACCCAAAGTCTGGTGCAGCTGATTCCAAAACTTTGAGGTAAATTGTGTTCCTCTATCTGATACGATGGTCCTCGGAACTCCATGCAGACATACGATCCTGGTCAAATATATCTTGGCCAATTTCGCACTTGTATAAGTGGTTTTCACTGGGATAACGTGAGCCACTTTGGTCAAGCGAATCAACTACTACCCAGATAGAATCATATCCCGATCGGGTTCTGGGAAATCCAGTAATGAAATCCATGCCAAGCTTATCCCACTTCCATTCGGGTATCGGCATAGGCTGTAGTAATCCGGCTGGCTTCTGATGCTCTGCCTTTACTCTCTGGCATACATCACCTACGACTACATACTCTGCAATATCCTTCTTCATACTAGTCCACCAGAAACGCTCATTCAAATCCAAATACATCTTGGTGTTTCCAGGGCGAATCGAGTATGGTGAGTCATGAGCCTCCTGAAGTATTAACTTCCTGATCTTTGCATTATTGGGCACATATACACGGTCCTCGAACCATAAGGTGTCGTGCTCATCCTTACGAAAACCTTTGGCCTTTCCTTTGCTCATCCTCTCTTTTACCTCAGCAATCTCTTTGTCATCCTTCTGAGCTTCACGGATCTTTCCCAACAATGTAGACTGAACTTCCCTTGCTGCAACAAAACCTTTGGGAACAATCTCCAACCGAAGTTCCCTGAGATCCTCGACTAACTCCTTTGGTAATCCTCCGATTATGAGGGTATTCATCCTTATTTTCTTTATGGTTGTGTCCTATTTCTCCACAAAGCTTGTATGCACAAGGTTTCTTCATATCCTTTCCATAAGGCCTCAATTTCTGGGACACAAGCCAAGACTTTAACAAAGTCCACTTAAATTCCTTCCAAGTGGTTACTCCTTGCCATGCATTGATGGTTTGGTACATCCTCTACCAGGTAGTGGCACCTCTTTCAAAGCACTCAAGAGTACGCTGGGTCATATCCTTTCCGGCTATAGGGTTATTCTCCATGTGATCCTCCATGTTCTGAATCCATCGGCCCGTCTCCAATTGACTCATCGATCCAGAAAATATAAGCTCATCTCCATTCATCTTCTATTGGGTCCATGGGTTTTGGGGTGTGATGAGAGGGATAGAGAGGGATACACACAATGCAAACAATAGTTTTGAAAAGATAGATTTTTATTGTGGCTGTCGGAAAACATCAAACAAATGACAACTCACAATCGTCGCATCTAACGTGGGTATATAACGGGGGTTTGGTCTTCTAAAGGTCAATAAATCTTCAAAGTCGCAAAACTCTTCAAGTCTTGTTCATGTCCCTGATGGCTTCTTCCCATCGTGCTTGTCCTTCTCAAGTTCTTTTGCCAGATCATCTCTGTTGTCGCAAAGTCTATCATGACGTCCTTTAATACTTCTGGAGTTGCGTTCCAAACTTCTGGGTTTCATCAACCTCGACATGAACCATGATCCTACTGTCCTTCAGTTCTTGATGAAATCTCCGGTATCTCGAGGTTTTCTTCCTCCAGTTTGGCTACTTCAGCTTCGGGGTCCTAAGTTCTTCACGAAACGCTTCCTTATCATATACTGCTTCCTGGAGATCCATCTTAACATTCTTGATGTACTACTATAGATCCTGGTGATACACCGGCTAAAGTTAAAACTTCATCTTGCTGATAGATGCTCCATCAGCCTTCTACCATCCAATCCTTCCATGCATATGCATGCTTAACTCAGCACGGTGACAATAGCATAAGCAGGCGATAACATCATGGATAGCCCTGTTTCTTCTCTTGTCATTTCCATGAGCTATCTCTCCATAGTTGATATCTCCTGCCTTAGGGTTTTCCTTGACAGAACTTTGAGTTTTTAACTCTCCATGCTCCGGTCTTTCTCCGATACACCCTGATCTCGGGTATTGACAACTTCCATAATCTGCCAAGTTCCATAAGGGTAGCCTTCCTAGGTCACAAAAAAATCTGGGAATTCTTCAGGGCCTTCAAATTCTCCTAGTCTTCCGAGTCTTCAACCGTTGTAGGTTCCATTATTTAGATGCACGGTAAAATCTCCTTCATTCCGTAGTGGTCGTGGTTGTTCGATATCTTGTACTTCTTGGAGTGGTCTCATCAGTCGAATCTTCGAGTGGTCAAAAGGGAAAAGGGGTATGGTCTCACTAAAAAGGAATATTTGAATAAGCTCAGAAGAGAAGGGAGGTAAAATATCCTTTTTGAAAAGAAAGTTGTAGAGAAAATCTTTCCCTATGGGCTTGCCAGTTTCTAGGGTCACGTCCTACAGTCAACATGTGCTCTGATACCATCTTGTAGCGACCCGACCCGAATGGATCAAGTCTCTGTGCTTAAGTGTCATCCCTGGATCGGTATGCTGACACACACAGTACTCGAGGATTTATAATAGAGGTAAATCACATGTATAAAGTAACGTAAATACTATTACCTCAATCCAAAATAGCGGAAGTAACAAGGTTGTGGATTCCCATCAACACCAACGACAAAGTTGAGCGTAGAAATCGTAACCCTAACGTATCACTTACTCGTCGTAAGAATCCTGCAACATGAGACGTTGCAGCCACAAAGGGTCAGTACATTGAATGTACTGGCAAATTCACACCATAGAGAAATGATGAACAAAGGCTATTACTACATGCATATATGGCTGGTGGAAAAGCTCTATGGTTATAAGGTTTTTGCGAAAAGCCAAATTTTCCCTACTGCAAAGAAATATATTTTATTTAACTACAAAGTTTGTTGAAAATATTGAGAAGGTAAACCCCCTCTCAACCCCAATTAAAAGTAATCATTAACAACCCAAAAAATTATTTAAGTAACGTGATGAGATCAACATGATAATCCAAGAACCAGATACTCAAGATGTCCATAACCGGGGACACGGCTAACCATGATTAGTTTGTACACTCTGCAGAGGTTTGTGCACTTTTCCCCACAAGACTCGATCTCCTCCGTTGGATTTCTCGCACTTCATGATGTTTGAGAAACGGATGACCGAGACACAGTCTTTCAGAAGCGTTAGCACCTTACGATGGGTAGACAGTTACACCTACTTTCCCCTACATCTGCTAGTCTACCACTGTAAGAGTTCACATGACTTAATCAACTATGCTAGAGCCCATAATAGCTTGTGGCTGCACATGGAAGTTTCTAGTATGAATAATCTCATGATCCCTTTGAGCCTGGGTGGCAGTCCATAGGAGAATCACACGTTACCCCGGGATTTCCAAAAAAATACAGGCAATCACTGGAATTCCCCAGGTGCCTCAATCCACCCAGATGTGTATTAAAGTTGCCACCTTAAGTTGAACCATTAATTAACAATACTCACATCTGTCATGAATACACTCAAACCCAATCCACGTCTACGAGCATAGCATGGCAATATAAGCATAACGTAATAGTAACTCCCAAGGTTTGAATGCAGGGCAATAGGTTCCTACCTCATCAACTACTTCCCGATACCCACATGTTATCAATTCCTAACCATGCAATGTTTGAGGGTGAAACTAATGCATAAAAACTGGGTATGAAAGGGATATGATCAAAGTGTGAACTTGCCTGCAATGTTGATGAAGATGATTCACACTCATAACTCTTGATAGTTCTACTCGTCACACTTCGTTCAATCTATCGTAGGCAAGCAATAGTAACCACACATAAGCAATCACTCAAAAGGTCGGAAAGAACGAAGAACAATTCGGAAAGCATCAAAACCAAGCAAATAACTCTTGCAACATAAAACAATTTCTAACAGTACCAAAATTATGTGTATTTGGCCTTATCAGAAAGTTTAGGTCAAGAGCTTCGAATAGCAAAAAGAATCAACTAAATAGGAGTTATAAAACTCAAGTTATGATCAAAAGAAGTTTGAATACGAATCTGAACAAATTCAGAAATTTGAAAAATTCAAAAAGTTGATGTGACAGGTTCACTCGATAGGTGAAAACAAAACAAAACTATAGGCGCTGGTTTCATCTAATTTGGATGAACGAGTAAAAAGTTATGCTATTTGAAAAATCAGGGCCAAACTATTTTACAGAAGAAAAATAGCTACGGCTAAAAGAATTTTAGGTCTAACGTATAAATACAGAGAACGAATAAATATACCTTTATAAGGTATAGAAAAGACGACTTCGGAGTGAGGAGACAACTTCCAAAAGTCCCGCCGGAGAGGAGAGATATATTTTTATTTAATGAATCTAGTCAAACCAAAATATTAATTTAACCCAAATCGGATGATTTTTGAAGGCTCTATGTGTCTATATTTATTGGTGGAAAAGAGGTTTAGGGGTCAAAGGCTAGGCAATGTGGGACTAAACGTAGACGAAAATAAAAGAAACGGGGAGGCGCCTCGCATGGGCCTAAAGGCCTTAGGCGGTTCGGCCGGCCGCGCGCAATGCAGTTTTTTTTTTGAGCAATTGAAAAGAAAGAAAAGAAAAAAAACTATGGAAAAAAATATGGGGTGGAATAGGGCCGGCTGGGCCTAGCCCATGTAGGAGAGAAGAAAAAATAAAATGATGGGGCGCCCGATGCCACTATGCAGCGCACGTGAGCGACAAATAATTACGGGCCGCACGTATAGTTTTATTTTAAATAGAAATAGAAAGGAAAACTGAATAAATAAAAATAAAATAAATTTTCATATAGGCATATAATATATCAAAATTTTCATAAAAAGATTTTCTACGAGACACACATTTTTCTAGAGTCAAATAAAATCCACACAATTTGAAATAATTCAAAGAGTGCTGCTGCCCTACTAAAATCCAATAAAAATCATTTTAAAATACAAAAATAATTTCAAATTTATTTATCTCCAATTTTCTGATGTAGGGAATCATGTTACCCTATTTTCCATATATTTTATTTTTGGAGAAAAATAATTTGAATAAAAATCAAATAACTCCAAATTGAAAATAATTTCAAAAGGATTTTAAATTTGATCCTTTTAAACTTCCAACTCATATTTCATATGTTTTGAAGAAGTCATTTTATCTTCTCTCATGAAAATCATTGAGTTGCTTAAAGTTTTCTGAATTGAAAATATTTCCAAATAAAATTCAAATCCTTTCAAATCCCTTTTCATTTATTTAAATGGAAGAAGTCATGTCATCTTCTCTCTAGGGTTTTGTATTTGAAAAGAATTTGAATTCACGAAGATCATAAATGCAAAAATGAAAGTTTGGGAAAGTCATTTTATTCCCTCTCATTTAACTTTCAAAAAGTTTCGAATTTCACTCAACTTCACACAATCAATCATAACTATCTATTTATTATAACATTTCAAAATTTAGAATTTTGGGATGTACATATATATGATGCAACCAGAATGTTTTGTCAATCCTAAAGGTGCTAACAAAGTGTGCAAAGCTCCAGCGATCCATCTATGGACTAGTGCAAGCATCTCGGAGTTGGAATATACGCTTTGATGAGTTGATTAAAGCATATAATTTTATACAGACCTGCTGCGAAGCCTTTATTTACAAGAAAGTGAGTGGGAGCACTACAACCTTTCTGATAAGTATATGTGAATGACATATTGTTGATCAGAAATGATGTAGAATTTTCTGGAAAGCATAAAGGAGTATTTGAAAGGAGTTTTTCAAAGAAAGACCTCGGTGAAGCTGCTTACATATTGAGCATCAAGATCTATAGAGATAGATCAAGACGCTTGATAAGTTTTTTCAATGAGTACATACCTTGACATGATTTTGAAGTAGTTCAAAATGGAACAGTCAAAGAAAGAGTTCTTGCCTATGTTACAAGGTGTAAAATTGAGTAAGACTCAAACCCCGACCACGGCAGAAGATAGAAAGAGAATGAAAGTCATTCCCTATGCCTCAGCCATAGGTTCTATAAAAGTATGCCATGCTATGTACCAGATCTATTGTATACCCTACACTGAGTTTGTCAAGGGAGAACAATAGTGATCTAGGAGTAGATCACTGGACAACGGTCAAAATTATCCTTAGTGGAATAAGGATATGTTTCCCGATTATGGAGGTGACAAAAGGTTCATCGTAAAGGGTTACGTCGATGCAAGTTTTAACACTGATCCAGATGACTCTAAGTCTCAGTCTGGATACATATTGAAAGTGGGAGCAATTAGCTAGAGTAGCTCCGTGCAGAGCATTGTTGACATAGAAATTTGCAAAATACATACGGATCTGAATATGAAAGACCCGTTGACTAAAATTATCTCACAAGCAAAACATGATCACACCTTAGTACTCTTTGGGTGTTAATCACATAGCGATGTGAACTAGATTACTGACTCTAGTAAACCCTTTGGGTGTTGGTCACATGTCGATCTGAACAAAGGGTGTTAACCACATAAAGATGTGAACTATTGATGTTAAAATCACATGGCGATGTGAACTAGATTATTGACTCTAGTGCAAGTGGGAGACTGAAGGAAATATGCCCTAGAGGCAATAATAAAGTTATTATTTATTTCCTTAATTCATGATAAATGTTTATTATTCATGCTAGAATTGTATTAACCGGAAACATGATACATGTGTGAATACATAGACAAACAGACTGTCACTAGTATGCCTCTACTTGACTAGCTCGTTGAATCAAAGATGGTTAAGTTTCCTAGCCATAGACATGAGTTGTCATTTGATTAACGGGATCATATCATTAGAGAATGATGTGATTGACTTGACCCATTCCGTTAGCTTAGCAGTTGATCGTTTAGTATGTTGCCATTGCTTTCTTCATGACTTATACATGTTCCTATGACTATGAGATTATGCAACTCCCGAATACGGGAGGAACACTTTGTGTGCTACCAAACGTCACAACGTAACTGGGTGATTATAAAGGTGCTCTACAGGTGTCTCCGATGGTGTTTGTTGAGTTGTCATAGATCGAGATTAGGATTTGTCACTCCGATTGTCGGAGAGGTATCTCTGGGCCCTCTCGGTAATGCACATCACTATAAAGCCTTGCAAGCAATGTGACTAATGAGTTAGTTACGGGATGATGCATTACGGAACGAGTAAAGAGACTTGCCGATAACGAGATTGAACTAGGTATTGAGATACCGATGATCGAATATCGGGCAAGTAACATACCGATGACAAAGGGAACAACGTATTTTGTTATGCGGTTTGACCGATAAAGATCTTCGTAGAATATGTAGGAGCCAATATGAGCATCCAGGTTCCTCTATTGGTTATTGACCGGAGACGTGTCTCGGTCATGTCTACATAGTTCTCGACCTGTAGGGTCCGCACGCTTAACGTTCGGTGACGATCAGTATTATGAGTTTATGTGTTTTGATGTACCAAAGGTTGTTCGGAGTCCCCGATGAGATCAGGGACATGACGAGGAGTCTCGAAATGTTCGAGATGTAAAGATCGATATATTGGAAGACTATATTTGGACATCGGAATGGTTCCGGGTGAATTCGGGAATTTACCGGAGTACCGGGAGTTTACCGAAACCCCCCGGTAAGTGTATGGGCCTTATTGGGCCTTAGTGGCATAGAGGAGGAGGAAGCATAGGAGGGGGCGCGCCCCCCAATTCCAATCCGAATTGGGTGAGGGGGCCGACCCCCTTTCCTTCTTCTCTCCCTCCTCTTTCCTACCTCTCCTACTCCAACTTGGAAGGGGGGGGGAATCCTACTCCTGGTGGGAGTAGGACTCCCCTATGGCGCGCCCTATAGAGGGCCGGCCCTCCCCCTCCTCTACTCCTTTATATACGGGGAGGGAGGCACCCCTTGGAGACACAACAATTGATCATTGATCTCTTAGCCGTGTGCGGTGCCCCCCTCCACCATAATCCACCTCGGTCATATCGTAGCGGTGCTTAGGCGAAGCCCTGCGTCGGTAACTTCATCAACATCGTCATCACGTCGTCGTGCTGACGAAACTCTCCTTTGAGCTCTACTGGATCGTGAGTTCGCGGGACGTCACCGAGCTAAACATGTGCTGAACACGGAGGTGCCGTACGTTAGGTACAGAGGATCGGTCGATCGTGAAGACGCACGACTACATCAACCATGTTGTCATAACGCTTCCGCTTACGGTCTACGAGGGTACGTGGACGACACTCTCCCCTCTCGTTGCTATGCATCACCATGATCTTGCGTGTGCGTAGGATTTTTTTTGAAATTACTACGTTCCCCAACACCTTGGGCATCCCCAAGCTTAGGGTCTTGTCACTCCTTGTTCTTCTCATATTGATATCCCACCCAAAACTTAACGGAACTTCATGAGATAGTTTAGTATGATAAAGAGCAAACCATTTCACTTGGTACTGTCAAAGACAAGATTCATAATTGTTTCCACACAATGCCTACTGTAGCATATCATTTCCACAATTTATATTGAGCAATATAAGACATAGAAACTAGGAAACAAGCAAACTATGCATTGAAAACAGAATCTGTCAAAAACAGAACAGTCTGTAGTAATCTGTACTCCAACCATACTTCTGCTACTCCAAAAATTCTTAAAAATTAGGGCAACGTAGGGAATTTGTATATCTGTCACCTGTAATAAATTCAGATCAAAAACACGTTCCAGTGATTTTTCAAAATTCCTAGACTGAGCGCAGAAGGTTCTATTTTTGGACAGAATCAAGTCAACTATCATCCACACTATCCCAAAGGATTTACTTGGCACTTTATTAAACAAAAGCAATAAAACATGATTACTACAGTAGCTTAATCATGTGAACACACAAAAACAGTAGGTAAAAGTGTTGGGTTGTCTCCCAACAAGCGCTTTTCTTCCATGCCTTTAAGCTAGGCATGATGATTTCAATGATGCTTGCATAAAAGATAAGAAGTGAAACATAAAGAGAGCATCATGAAGCATAAGTTCCTTTCTCATAATAATTTTCAGTAGCATCATGAATAGATTCATCAATAACCATCACATAAAGCATTCTTTTCATGATCCACAAGCATAGAAATTTTATTACTCTCCACATAAGAAAATTTCTTCTCATTCACAATGGTGGGAGTATCATATGAAACTCGAATACTATAAACTGTTTCCACATCAAAAGAGTAATGTTTAGAAAAAGGGTAATCATAACTATGACAAGTTCTATAAATATAATCATCACTACTTTTTATAACATAAGTATCATCACAATAATCATAATAAGTAGCAACTTTGTCCTCCTCATAGATAGGAGGCATGCAATCATCATAGCAAATTTGATCATTTGAAGTAGGAGGGCTAAAAAGATCATCTTCATTAAGCATACCATCCCCAAGCTTGAGACAAACATTAATTGCAGCAAATAAATTCTCAAACATGTCATTCTCATCAAACATAGCATCCCCAACCTTGTGGCTTGGCATATCATAAGCATAATCACTCTCATCATTAATAGTATGAATAGCACCAACGGTATAACAATTGCTACAATCATAATTTCGCAAGTTGGTGCCAAAAAGATTTCCAAGCTTATAATAAGTATCATTATCTTCCCAATCATAATCATCACAACAAGCAATAGGCATAACAAAATCATCATCAATAGTGCTCTCGGACATTGTGCCATTAGACATAGAAGCAATATCATCATCAAGTGCATCATCTTCCACAATTATTTTTGATTCGTTTTCATGAGGCACAACAATAATAGGAGCAACATTATTTGGGAGAGATACCTTTTTACCCCTATTCTTTATTCTTTTCTTCTTCTTCACCACCTCATGTGTGGGTTTAATTAATTTTTCAAGCTTCTTGTTGAAGAGATTGATTGGATAGGAAGCTCCTCCTCGTTACCTGATTCATCATAATAAACACTAGGAGGGTATTGGGAAATATTTTCCCTTTCATTAGTACTCTCTTCATATTCTATTTGTTTTCTTGTCTTTAGATAGTTGGCAATATAAGGATTCTCAATCCAATTTACCGCACAAAACATATAAATTTCCTCTAGATCAAAATCAAGAAATCTCTCGAGATTAAATTTTGGAATACTCTCAGTTATACGTTTCATTTCTTCATACCCCAAAAGAAGACTAATCTCTTTATGATGCTCAAGGGAAATCAAGTTATCACAATTTTTGGACACGATTTGATCATGAAACAATTTGCATTGGAGATTTAAATGACCACGTTCATTGCAAAGTTCACAATGATGGCAAAAAAATTAAATCTTTCAGGACAATCATCTAGCCTCCCTTGCAACTTCTTCGTTTCTAAATATTTATGCCTCTTACAAAATCTATCTTCCCTTTTTGGTGTGCATTTGCACTCCCAGTTCACTCCACAAAAATTAACATTCTTATAAGAAACAATTTTGTCATGACTTGTGCAATCATCATTAGCATTTTGGATATTCAAAGAATTCATACTAACGACATTGCAACCATGCTCATCATTCAAATATTTTGTGCCAAACATTTTATTGACTTCTTCTTCTAACAATTGAGCACAATTTTCCGATCCATCATTTTCAAGAAAGATATTATAAAGATGATCAATAATATGATGCAACCTCAATTCCATTTTTTGTAGTTTTCTTTTATAAACCAAACTAGTGATAAAACAAGAAACTAAAAGATTCAATTGCAAGGTCTAAAGATATACCTTCATGCACTCACCTCCCCAGCAACAGCGCCAGAAAAGAGCTTGATGTCTACTACGCAACTTTATTCTTGTAGAATCGTGTTGGGCCTCCAAGCGCAGAGTTTTGTAGGACAGTAGCAATTTTCCCTCAAGTGGATGACCTAAGGTTTATCAATCCGTGGGAGGCGTAGGATGAAGATGGTCTCTCTTAAACAACCCTGCAACCAAATACAAGAATTCTCTTGTGTCCCCAACACACCCAATACAATAGCAAATTGTATAGGTGCACTAGTTCGGCGAAGAGATGGTAATAAAAGTGTAATATGGATGGTAGAAATGTATTTTTATAATCTGAATAAATAAAAACAGCAAGGTAGCAAATAGTAAACGGGCACAAAAACGGCATTGCAATGCTTAGAAACAAGGCCTAGGGTCCGTACTTTCGCTAGTGCAATCTCTCAACAATGCTAATATAATTGGATCATATAACCATCCCTCAAAGTGCGATGAAGAATCACTCCAAAGTTCCTATCTAGCGGAGAAGATAAGAATAAATTGTTTGTAGGGTATGAAACCACCTCAAAGCTATTCTTTCCGTTCGATCTATTCAAGAGTTCGTACTAAAATAACACAAAGCTATTCTTTCCGTTCGATCTATCCTAGAGTTCGTACTAAAATAACACCAAAGAAAATTCATATTCACAATACTCAATCCAACACAAAGAACTTCAAAGAGTGCCCCAAGATTTCTACCGGAGAAACAAAGACAAGAATGTGCATCAACCCCTGTGCATAGATTACCCCAATGTCACCTCGGGAATCCGCGAGTTGAGTGCCAAAACCTATATCAAGTGAATCAATACAATACCCCATTTTCACCACGAGTATTCAATTGAAAGACATATATCAAGTGTTCTCAAATCCATAAAAGTATTCAATCCGATAACAACGAAATCTCAAAGGGAAAACTCAATTCATCACAACAAGATAGAGAGGGGAAAACACCACATGATCCAACTATATTAACAAAGCCCACGATACATCAAGATCGTGACATCTCAAGAACACGAGAGAGAGAGAGATTAAATACATAGCTACTGGTACAAACCCTCAGCCCCGAGGGTGGACTACTCCCTCCTCATCGTGGTGGCCGCCGGGATGATGAAGATGGCCACCGGTGATGATTTCCCCCTCCGGCAAGGTGCCAGAACGGGCTCCCGATTGGTTTTCGGTGGCTACAGAGGCTTGCGGTGGCGGAACTTTCGATCTAGGGTTACCCAGAGGGTTTTTGGAATATTTGGGAATTTATAGGGCGAAGAAGGGGTGCAGAAGGCGCGCCCTGGTGGGTTGTGCCCCCTTCGGGGCACCCCCAGGTGCTGCTCTAGACCTTTGGATGTCTTCTGGTCCATAAAAAATCCACAAAAAGTTTCGCGGTGTTTGGACTCCGTTTGATATTGATTTCCTGCGATGTAAAAAACAAGCAAAAAACAACAACTGGCACTGGGCACTGGGTCAATAGGTTAGTCCCAAAAAATGATATAAAGTTGCTACAAAATGATTGTAAAACATCCAAGAATGGTAATATATTAGCATGAATACTTCATAAATTATAGATACGTTGGAGACGTATCACGCATCCACCGTGCTCCTCGCGCCCGCGTGCGCCGCCGCCGCCCGCCGGGGAGAGGGTAGAAGCAAGCAAGGCCAATCCATGCCCTCCACTCATTCTTCCTCTTTTCTTCCCCATCCAGAGCACAATTCCATGGTTACCCTAGGTGCTGCTATGAGAGGCGTTCTCTCTCGAGAAAGGCTTTTGGCTCGCTTGGCCCTCCCTATGAGTTTCCAGCTTGGCCCTCCCTCTCCTCTCTCCCTTCCTCTGAAACCGCTACAATCATCGTCGCGATTTGCCACAACCTCCCCAGGTGCTGCTACACCCTTCCCCCAGGTGCTGCTATGAGGGGCGTTCTACTGCTTGACCCTCCCTCTCCTCTCCCTCTATCTCTGAAATTGCTACAGCCATCGTCGCGATTTACTACAACTTGCAGCAAGGCGAGCTACAACCTGTAGAGCGCGAGCTACGTTGGTTCTACGGCGAGGCATTATTTTTTCTACAACTGTCGTAAATTTTTGCCACTACCATCGTCGACATTTGCTACATCATTAATGCCGATGTTGGACATGCGACGTGGCGACCACATTTTCTGCTGCGACCGCGGTCATTTTTTGCTACATCCTTCATAATTTGTTACCACCATATTTTTGGCTGTGACCGGCGACAAAAATTAGAGAATAGCTGCAATTGACGACGAGAAAGCTTCAGCCCGCTTCTGAAAAAGCTTCAACGAGAGAATGGTGAGTTGACAATTGCGAGCGGTGACGATAGGAGCTACTTTTTAGCAATGCACGGGGGTGCTACGACGTGCGCATGACGCGTTATGACTGCTGGAACCCCATCTAGCGTTGTTGCAACCAGAGGTGGAGCACGACAAGCTACTAGGCCATCCGATGAGTGCAGCGAGCGAGGGCCTCTGCTACGAGCAGCGAACAGGCCGACGATAGGGACGGCAACAACGAGTGCGCGGGAGCCTGTGGGGGTAGCAGCATGCAGCGTTGCGTGCTAGATGCGGGGAGGGGGAGGGGTGCTGGGCGAGCCACGAGAGGAGGATGAAGGAGCAGTGGAGATCCAACGATGTGGGGGCCTTAATACCTCCTTTTAGTGATCCGGTAACGGAACAGAAAGTATCACACACCTATTTCCCCGGAGATGACCCTGGGTTATCGAACCCACGAGAGGAAGGTCCCCTTGAAGCGATGGTCTCTAGCAAGCTTTTGTCAAAGGATTAATTCCAACTTTTGACTAGATCAAATCAAGCTAATTGTATGGGTATGAGGTCTTAATGCTTACAACCATGTATTTGTGTTAGGACCAGATGTGATCTTAATTTGTGCGTTGGAAGTCACCCATCGAGATGTGCTTGTTACGAACCGAAGTGAGGGATGTGTCCAAATAACATCTTAACCGGCACATGTCCTGCATCAAGAATCAGTTCTCCAACCGAAGGTCCTATCTGTCACGTGGGGTTGCCTCGATAATTAAGATTATAATAATCAGACAAGAGCTTTGGGCGTTTAATGACTAGATCTCATTAAACCCCAAGGATTGGATCTGTGTTACCGTACTAAACCCTTCCGTCACTGGTGTTCAGAATAACACTTCACGTTCTCCCTACCCTTAGCTTCTCCGTGGCTCGCATCTCCATGATCCTGGGTACCTGCAAGGATGAACAACACGGACAAGACAAGAGAAATCTACGAAACAATTTGATTTCACACATACGGGACGTTAATTCAAAGCATTTTCATTGATCCCCACAACAAATACAGAGAGTTGCAAGGCCTATGCCTCAACCCATACCTTACCGAACTACTCACACATGGAGATCAGATCGCATGAAGAACACATCTTGAAGATTGATTGATTGATAATATGTCTTACAATGGATGCCTTGTGTGATGCATGATTATAAGTATGAACTAGAGGAAGATGAACTATGGTGGTGATGGTTTCTATGGAGATGAAAATTTCTTCTATCTCCTCCTTCACTCCTTTTCATGTTCACACGTGATTTCTTTCCTTTTTAGTCAATTTCCCACCGAAACACATCAAAGAGAGGATTTGTGGAATCATCTGCATTCATTAGTCATTAGTAGCAATACCGGAGCGAACATCTCAGTTTTAATGAAATGTCTCGGTTTAAACAAAGGGTGAATGAATGTAAAAATATCACTCATCAGGCCTTCAATCGCATGGCTACTCGGTGACCAACCAAAATTTCGGTCAGTCCACCGATGCCTAGTGCTCGCCTCCAGTTCTAGGTGTCGGCTGACCGGCCAAAAGCCTGTGCCGGTCACCTAGCCAGCCGTTTGATTGACCCTATCCCGCACCGTTGATTTGCCTTCTTCTTTGTTCCTCGGCCCAGTCAATGCCCCCTCAAAAGGAAAATATCTCCTTCCCCCTGTGGTAGTCACCGCACATCTCCTACATTGGGTGCTCCGCGTGAGGCACGATGCTACTTGTGAGCTGCGTTGGAATTTCCTCGAAGAGTAGAGGATGATGCAGTACAGTAGATATAAGTATTTCCCTCAGTTAAGAACCAATGTTATCAATCCAGTAGGAGAACCACGCAAGACCTCATGAACAACACCTACACACAAAAGAACAAATACTTGCACCCAACACAAACAAGGGATTGTCAATCCATTGGCGGTTAATTGCAAGGATCAAATCTCGTAGTGATAGATATATAAACAAGAACACAAAATAAAATAACGGTAAATAAATCGCAGGAAGGTATTTTTGGATTTTAATATATGATAAAGATAGACCCGGGGGCATAGTACAGAGGGGCTTTGTACTACTTCCGATAGCCTCTCCTCTCCCGAGCACGCTCAGTAAGAGGCAGAAGAGGAGGAGCCTACCGACGAGCTGGACAACTGCAATACGGTGCGTGCCGCTGCCGCACCTTCAGCTGCGCCCTCAAACGCCCTCTACCGCTCCTGAGGACCCCTCTCGAAGCGGCGGGACTCCTCGTAGATCTCTTGATTCCTGATACGTCTCCAACGTATCTACTTTTCCAAACACTTTTGCCCTTGTTTTGGACTCTAACTTGCATGATTTGAATGGAACTAACCCGGACTGACGCTATTTTCAGCAGAATTGCCATGATGTTATCTTTGCGCAGAAAACAAAAGTTCTCGGAATGACCTGGAAATCCACGGAGATTATTTTTGGAAAATAAGAAAAATACTGGTGAAAGAATCAAGGACAGGGGCCCACACCCTGTCCAGGAGGGTGGGGGGCGCGCCCTTCCCCCCTGGGCGCGCCCCCTGTCTCCTGGGCCCCCTGGAGCTCCACCGACCTCAACCCCAACGCTATATATTCCGTTTCACGGAGAAAAAAAATCAGAGAGAAAGTTTCATCGCGTTTCACGATACGGAGCCGCCGCCAAGCCCTAATCTCTCTCGGGAGGGCTGATCTGGAGTCCGTTCGGGGCTCCGGAGAGGGGGATTCGTCGCCGTCGTCATCATCAACCATCCTCCATCACCAATTTCATGATGCTCACCGCCGTGCGTGAGTAATTCCATCGTAGGCTTGCTAGACGGTGATGGGTTGGATGAGATTTATCATGTAATCGAGTTAGTTTTGTTAGGGTTTGATCCCTAGTATCCACTATGTTCTGAGATTGATGTTGCTATGACTTTGCTATGCTTAATGCTTGTCACTAGGGCCCGAGTGCCATGATTTCAGATCTGAACCTATTATGTTTTCATGAATATATGTGAGTTCTTGATCCTATCTTGCAAGTCTATAGTCACCTATTATGTGTTATGATCCGACAACCCCGAAGTGACAATAACCGGGATACTTCTCGGTGATAACCGTAGTTTGAGGAGTTCATGTATTCACTAAGTGTTAATGCTTTGGTCCGGTACTCTATTAAATGGAGGCCTTAATATCCCTTAGTTTCCACTAGGACCCCGCTACCACGGGAGGGTAGGACAAAAGATGTCATGCAAGTTCTTTTCCATAAGCACGTATGACTATATTCGGAATACATGCCTACATTACATTGATGAACTGGAGCTAGTTCTGTGTCACCCTAGGTTATAACTATTACATGAGGAATCGCATCCGACATAATTATCCATCATTGATCCAATGCCTATGAGATTTTCACATATTGTTCTTCGCTTATTTACTTTTCCGTTGCTACTGTTACAATCACTACAAAACCCAAAAGGTTGAATTGACAACTCAACTGCTAATACTTGAGAATATTCTTTGGCTCCCCTTGTGTCGAATCAATAAATTTGGGTTGAATACTCTACCCTCGAAAGCTGTTGCGATCCCCTACACTTGTGGGTTATCAAGACTAATTTCTCGCGCCGTTGCCGGGGAGCATAGCTCTATTCTTTGAGTCACTTGGGATTTATATCTGCTGGTCACTATGAAGAACTTGAAAGACAACAAAACAAAAATTTATCCCTCAACTACGAGGGGAGGTAAGGAACTGCCATCTAGCTCTGCACTAGATTCTCCTTCTGTTTTGAGTAAGCTTGCGACACCTAAACCTGCTACTGCTATGAATTCTGATATGTCGCATGTTATTGATGATGCCACTTCTGCTATGCATGATACTTATGATGAAACTACTTCTATGCCTGATACTACTGTGCCACTAGGTGAATTTCTTGATGAACAACTTGCTAGGGCTAGAGAGAATGAAATTATTAATGATGATATTATTGAAGATAGTGATGATGAAGGTTCTCCCCCTAGTTATGAATTGCTTGTTGTTCCCGAGGGTTATGTTATGGATGAAGAAGCTGCTAGAGCTATTCTTGCTTGCAATGATAGATATGATCTTAAGAAGTTATTAGCTAAATGGAAGCAGCAATCCCTTAATGCTAGAATGAAACCTGACCCTGCTTTTGCTACTTCACCTATCTGTGTTACTGATAAGGATTATGAATTCTCTGTTGATCCTGAGATAATTACTTTGGTTGAATCCGATCCTTTTTATGGCCTTGAATCTGAAACTGTTGTGGCACATCTTACTAAGTTAAATGATATAGCTGCCCTGTTCACTAATGATGAGAAGTCTCGCTACTATTATATCCTTAAGATATTTCCGTTCTCATTAAAGGCTGATGCTAAAACTTGGTTTAATTCTCTTGATCCTGGTTGTGTGCGTAGTCCCCAGGATATGATTTATTACTTCTCTGCTAAATATTTCCCTGCTCATAAGAAACAAGCTGCCTTGAGGGAAATATATAATTTTGTGCAAATCAAAGAAGAGAGTCTCCCACAAGCTTGGGGGAGGCTTCTCCGATTACTTCATGCTTTGCCTAATCATCCTCTTAAGTAAAATGAAATACTTGATATCTTTTATAATGGACTAACCGATGCTTCCAAGGACCACTTGGATAGTTGTGCTGGTTGTGTTTTCAGGGAAAGAACAGTCGACCAAGCTGAATTGTTATTGAATAATATGTTGACTAATGAAAATAATTGGACTCTTCCTGAGCCAATTCCCGAGCCAATTGAGCCAACTCCTAACCCTATTCTTAAACCTACCCCAAAGAAGAGAGGTGTTCTATTTCTCAGTCTTGCCTATTGAAGAAACACATTGTCTTGATAACCCGACACAAGTAGTAAAGGTAAATTCTCTCTATAGATTTGATGAAGGTGATATTCCTCGTTATAAGTCTGCTAGCCAATGCTTAGATGAGTTTGATAATTTTATTGTTAAACAAGAAAACTTCAATGCTTATGTTGGTAGAAAATTGAAATACAATACGGATACGCTTGAACACTTGAGTAATTATATGTCTAGAGTTAAAGGTGAACTTAAACTCATTAGTAAACATGCTTCTATGGTTACTACTCAAGCTGAGCAAATACTTAAAGCTCAAAATGATTTGCTTGATGAATTAAATAATAAACATGACTATGCTGTTAGAGTGGCTACTAGAACTGGTAGAATGACTCAGGAACCTTTGTATCCTGAAGGCCACCCTAAGAGAATTGAGCAAAATTCTCAGAGAAATAATTTAGATGCACCTAGTCCTTCTAAAAAGAAGAAAAAGAAAAATGACAGCACTTTGCATGCTTCTAGTGAACCTGTTATAGACACACCTGAGAATCCTAATAATATTTCTATTTCTGATGCTGAAACACAATCAGGTGATGAACATGAACCTAGTGATAATGTTAATGATGATGTTCATGTTGATGCTCAACCTAGCAATAATAATGAAGTAGAGATTGAACCTGCTGTTGATCTTGATAACCCACAATCAAAGAATCAACGTTATGATAAGAGAGACTTCGTTGCTAGGAAGCATGTTAAAGAAAGAGAACCATGGGTTCAGAAACCCATGCCTTTTCCTCCTAAACCATCCAAAACAAAGGATGATTAGGATTTTGAGTGCTTTGCTGAAATGATTAGACCTATCTTCTTATGTATGCGCTTAACTGATATGCTTAAAGTAAATCCTTATGCTAAGTATATGAAGGATATCATTATAAATAAAAGAAAGATACCGGAAGCTGAAATTTCCACCATGCTTGCTAATTACACTTTTAAAGGTGGAATACCAAAGAAACTAGGAGATCCAGGAGTACCAACTATACCATGCTCCATTAAAAGAAATTATGTTAAAACTGCTTTATGTGATCTTGGAGCTGGTGTTAGTGTTATGCCTCTCTCTTTATATCGTAGACTTGAATAGAATAAGTTGACACCTACTGAAATATCTTTGCAAATGGCCGATAAATCAACTGCTATACCTGTCGGTATTTGTGAGGATGTGCCTGTTGTGGTTGCAAATGTCACTATCTTAATGGACTTTGTTATTCTTGATATTCCCGAGGACGATAGTATGTCGATTATCCTTGGTAGACCCTTTTTGAATACTGCAGGGGCTGTTATTGATTGCAACAAAGGCAATGTCACTTTTTATGTTAATGGTAATAAGCATATGGTACACTTTCCGAGGAAACAACCTCAAGTTCATAGCATCAATTCTATTGGGAAAATTCCAACTATTATTATTGGAGGTTTCGAATTTCCTCTTCCTATTGTCAAGAAAAAGTATGATATTCTTATTGTAGGGGATGTTCATATCCCCGTTGAGGTAACCTAGTGTTATTCAAAATTTCTCCGGTTCCGTGTTATTCGGAATGAGTTTGTTAACAAGACTTGATCAACCTTGTTAGTGGATTCATTTTGATGATCATGAGATAGATGAAACTAGAAGACACAACCTTCTGTACCCTCTTTTTACTTTCTCTTATTTAGAATAAATAAAACAAAAATAGTATTATCTGTCTATTTTCCGAATTATCCATGCAATAAAAAAATATCCTGAAAATAAAAGTGCTCCAAATGCCCTGCCAATTTAGTATGATTTTTTCTGGAATATTTGAGGATTTTAGGCACTAAGAACACAGCAGGGGGGCAAGCACCTGGCCATGAGGGTCCAGGGCGCGCCCACCCTTATAGGGCGCGCCCCTGTCTCGTGGGCCCACGGTGGCCCCCCTCCACTTATTCCTGCACCCACACACTCCATCTTCCTCCCAAAAAAATCCCCATCCAGCTCAAGCACGAGTTCTAGCTCATTTTGCTGCAATTTTAGATCTCCTTGCTCAAAGCTCCATTCGAAAAACTGCTTTGGGAGATTGTTGCTTGGTATGTGACTCCTCCATTGGTCCAATTAGTTTTTGTTCTAGTGCTTTATTCACTGCAAATTTTTTGCTGCATAGGTGACCCTGTTCTTGAGCTTGTATGTCAAATTTATGAGGTCCCAAGTAATTCTAATGCATGATGTAGGCTCTAGGCATTTGTAGGAGTAGTTGCTATCAATCCTGTTTAGTTTGATTCAATTTTATTTTGAAGTTACTAAAAATTTTAGAAATTTTCAGAAAATGATGAGGAGGTTATTGAGGGGCTCTTCTAGTCAAAGCCCTAAGGATAAACAAGCTAAGGAGAAAGAAAAGGCCAAATATAATCTTCCTCGCGTAGCGGAAGTAAGGCCGTGTGAGTGGCCATGTGATAATTTCTTGAGAGCAGCTGGGATTTATGAAGATTTTTATTTATTGGCTGAAACTGCGGGACTCACCAACTTCCTCCATGACCAGATCGAACAGTATCTCTTACTTACCAATACTTTCATGCAAAAAAATTACTATCATCCTAAGAATTCACCTCCTTCAGTATCTTTTCATTTATATGATGAGGCTAAGGAAATGTCATTACGTGATTTTTGCGCGGTTTGTAGAATACCATTTGAGGGCAGCCTATATGAACCACATCGTAAGGATGTGGAAGGTTTTATTAACACCATTACTGTAGAGGAACCAAGGAAGGGTTCCGATGCGAGAATCATTAGCATACATTTTCCTGTTTTACGCTACTTTGCCATATTTGCTAGTCGATGCTTAATTGGTCGGGGAAATAGTGGAAACTTCAGTGTTCCTGATATCATTATTCTGTTCCATGCCTTGTTTGGTGATAACAGTTTTAGTATGGGTGCCGTTATTGCTAAACGGCTGAGCCTGAACCGTACAAAGGGCCCCATTTTTGGAGGTATCTATGCTGCACGCCTTGCTAGACATTTTGAGATACCTATTAGGCATTATGAGAAAGATGAAACACTGTTGCCCTCTACCTTTTTAGATTATAGAAGTATGGTAGCACATGAGTTTAATGTTAACAACGAGGATAAGATGCTTCTGTATAACCTGAGATTTAATAAGAAACATAATGAGATTATTACCCTGTCTGCGCCTTCTTTGTTTGATTTAACTGCAGGTTATTACCTTGTTTTACCGTCGGCCGTGTACGCACACCGAGGCCAGAGATCCGCTCCAGAGCCTGAGCCGGAACCCCCGCTGGACCCTTATCGTCCATCCTGTTATCAGTGGGATCCGGAGGAGATCGCTAGTCAGTGGCAATACGATGACACTCCTCATTACACCGGGGAGAGTAGCCGCGATCCATGGGCATAGACCAACTTAGGCCAAAAGCCTAAGCTTGGGGGAGTACGTATTTCTCACCGACTTTACATTCATGTTCACACACTATTCTAGTTGTCGGTGCTCATACTCTTTCATTGTATTATCCATGCTAGTTTAATTTCTTTTTCTAGTTTTCTTCTTGTGTGTTTTATAAACCTTTAGAAAAAACAAAAAAAATAGCTAGTTTAATTTCCATGATTGTAGTAGCAATTAAAATGAAAACCCAAAAGATTTCTCGTTCTTCTTTTACTTGTTGGGAGCTTTCCCGTGTAAATAGTTTTATTTCTTTTCTTTGGGGGTCGAGAGTAGAAGACCATAATGAAAATGTTTAGTGGCTCTCATATGCATGATTTTTGATTTAACTTAGAGCCCATATTACTTTGTCTCCTCTCTTTAATTGAATGCTTGCAGATTCCAGCTTAGTCAAATGCACGCGCACTATTATTATTATATACATCGTTCGGTCGTGCGAGTGAAAGGCAATAATGACGATATATGATGGACTGATTGGGATGAGAGAAGCTGGTATGAACTCGACCTCTCTTGTTTTTGTAAATATGATGAGTTCATTGTTCCTGATTCAGCTCATTATGAATAAACATGTTTGCAATGACAATTAGAGATTATAGTTACTTATGCCATGCTTAATTAGCTATGAGTTATAATGGTTTACCTTGCGTGCCAACATGCTATTAAAATAGTTGTGATGTGGTATGATGGGATGGTATCCTCCTTTGAATGAATTGAGTGACTCGACTTGGCACATGTTCACGCATGTAGTTGAAAACAAATCAACATAGGCTTCATGATATTTATGTTCATGGTGGATTATATCCTACTCATGCTTGCACTCGGTGTAAATTAATTTTAATGCATGTTCAAGACTGTTGTCGCTCTCTCAGTTGGTCGCTTCCCAGTCTTTTGCTAGCCTTCACTTGTACTAAGCGGGAATACTGCTTGTGCATCCAAATTCCATAAACCCCAAAGTTATTCCATACGAGTCCACCATACCTTCCTATATGCGGTATTTACCTGCCGTTCCATGTAAATTTGTATGTGCCAAAATCCAAACCTTCAAATGAAATTCTGTTTTGTATGCTCGAGCAGCTCATGTATCAACTAGGCTGTCTGTATCTTCCATGCTAGGTGGGTTATTCTCAAGAGGAGTGGACTCCGCTCCTCATTCACGAGAAAATGGCTGGTAACCGGGATGCCCAGTCCCATGCTTTAAGCAAATCAAATCAAAATAATTGCAAACAAAACTCCCCCGGGACTCTTGTTAGTTGGAGGCACTCGTTGTTTCGAGCAAGCCATGGATTGATGCTTGTTGGTGGAGGGGGAGTATAAACTTTACCATTCTATTTGGGAACCGCCTATAATGTATGTAGCATGGAAGATATTGCCATCTCTTCGTTGTTGCGTTGACAGTGAAAGTATACCGCTCAAAATATTATTCATCTCTATTTTAAAACAGAGCTCTGGCACCTCTAGAAATCCCTACTTCCCTCTGTGAAGGGCCTATCTATTTACTTTTATGTTGAGTCATCACCTTCTTATTAAAAAGCACCCGCTGGAGAGCACTGCTATCATTTGCATGCATTACTATTAGTTTATATTGGGTATGACTTGACTGGATCTCTTTTACCATGAATTACAATGTTTAGTCAGTCCTTGATCTTTAAAGGTGCTCTGCATTTATGTTTTGCGGTCTCAGAAAGGGCTAGCGAGATACCATCTTGTTATATCATATTGTGATTGTTTTGAGAAAGTGTTGTCATCCAAGTTTTATTATTATAGCTCGCTAGTTGATTATGCCATTGATATGAGTAAATATGAGACCTAAGTGTTATTGCGAATATGGTTAGTTCATAATCTTTGCTGAAAACTTGAATGCTGGCTTGACATATTTACAACAACAAGAGCAAACAGAGTTTGTAAAAGTTTTCCTTTATCACTTTCAGTTTATCAACTGAATTGCTTGAGGACAAGCAAAGGTTTAAGCTTGGGGGAGTTGATACGTCTCCAACGTATCTACTTTTCCAAACACTTTTGCCCTTGTTTTGGACTCTAACTTGCATGATTTGAATGGAACTAACCCGGACTGACGCTGTTTTCAGCAGAATTGCCATGATGTTATCTTTGTGCAGAAAACAAAAGTTCTGAGAGTGACCTGGAAATCCACGGAGATTATTTTTGGAAAATAAGAAAAATACTGGCGAAAGAATCAAGGCTAGGGGGCCCACACCCTGTCCAGGAGGGTGGGGGCGCGCCCTTCCCCCTGGGCGCGCCCCCTGTCTCCTGGCCCCCCTGGAGCTCCACCGACCTCAACTCCAACGCTATATATTCCGTTTCACGGAGAAAAAAACCATAGATAAAGTTTCATCGCGTTTTATGATACGGAGCCGCCGCCAAGCCCTAATCTCTCTCGGGAGGGCTGATCTGGAGTCCATTCGTGGCTCCGGAGAGGGGGATTCGTCGCCGTCGTCATCATCAACCATCCTCTATCACCAATTTCATGATGCTCACCGCCGTGCGTGAGTAATTCCATCGTAGGCTTGCTGGACGGTGATGGGTTGGATGAGATTTATCATGTAATCAAGATAGTTTTGTTAGGGTTTGATCCCTAGTATCCACTATGTTCTGAGATTGATGTTGCTATGACTTTGCTATGCTTAATGCTTGTCACTAGGGCCCGAGTGCCATGATTTCATATCTGAACCTATTATGTTTTCATGAATATATGTGAGTTCTTGATCCTATCTTGCAAGTCTATAGTCACCTATTATGTGTTATGATCCGACAACCCCGAAGTGACAATAATCGGGATACTTCTCGGTGATGACCGTAGTTTGAGGAGTTCATGTATTCACTAAGTGCTAATGCTTTGGTCCTGTACTCTATTAAAAGGAGGCCTTAATATCCCTTAGTTTCCACTAGGACTCCGCTGCCACGGGAGGGTAGGACAAAAGATGTCATGCAAGTTCTTTTCCATAAGCACGTATGACTATATTCGGAATACATGCCTACATTACATTGATAAACTGGAGCTAGTTCTGTGTCACCCTAGGTTATAACTATCACATGAGGAATCGCATATGACATAATTATCCATCATTGATCCAATGCCTACGAGCTTTTCACATATTGTTCTTCGCTTATTTACTTTTCCGTTGCTACTGTTACAATTACTACAAAACCCGAAAATATTACTTTTGCTACTGTTATCATTACTATCATATTACTTTGCTACTAAATACTTTGCTGCAGATATTAAGTTATCCAGGTGTGGTTGAATTGATAACTCAACTGCTAATACTTGAGAATATTCTTTGGCTCCCCTTGTGTCGAATCAATAAATTTGGGTTGAATACTCTACCCTCGAAAGCTGTTGCGATCCCCTACACTTGTGGGTTATCAAGACTAATTTCTGGCGCCGTTGCCGGGGAGCATAGCTCTATTCTTTGAGTCACTTGGGATTTATATCTGCTGGTCACTATGAAGAACTTGAAAGAGAACAAAACAAAATTTTATCCCTCAACTACGAGGGGAGGTAAGGAACTACCATCTAGCTCTGCACTAGATTCTCCTTTTGTTTTGAGTAAGCTGGCGACACCTAAACCTGCTACTGCTATGAATTCTAATATGTCGCATGTTATTGATGATGCCACTTCTGCTATGCATGATACTTATGATGAAACTACTTCTATGCCTGATACTACTGTGCCACTAGGTGAATTTCTTGATGAACAACTTGCTAGGGCTAGAGAGAATGAAATTATTAATGATGATATTATTGAAGATAGTGATGATGAAGGTTCTCCCCCTAGTTATAAATTGCCTGTTGTTCCCGAGGGTTATGTTATGGATGAAGAAGCTGCTAGAGCTATTCTTGCTTGCAATGATAGATATGATCTTAAGAAGTTATTAGCTAAATGGAAGCAGCAATCCCTTAATGCTAGAATGAAACCTGACCCTGCTTTTACTACTTCACCTATCTGTGTTATTGATAAGGATTATGAATTCTCTGTTGATCCTGAGATAATTACTTTGGTTGAATCCGATCCTTTTTATGGCCTTGAATCTGAAACTATTGTGGCACATCTTACTAAGTTAAATGATATAGCTGCCCTGTTCACTAACGATGAGAAGTCTCGCTACTATTATATCCTTAAGATATTTCCATTCTCATTAAAGGCTGATGCTAAAACTTGGTTTAATTCTCTTGATCCTGGTTGTGTGCGTAGTCCCCAGGATATGATTTATTACTTCTCTGCTAAATATTTCCCTGCTCATAAGAAACAAGCTGCCTTGAGGGAAATATATAATTTTGTGCAAATCAAAGAAGAGAGTCTCCCACAAGCTTGGGGGAGGCTTCTCCGATTACTTAATGCTTTGCTTGATCATCCTCTTAAGAAAAATGAAATACTTGATATCTTTTATAATGGACTAACCGATGCTTCCAAGGACCACTTGGATAGTTGTGCTGGTTGTGTTTTCAGGGAAAGAACAGTCGACCAAGCTGAATTGTTATTGAATAATATGTTGACTAATGAAAATAATTGGACTCTTCCTGAGCCAATTGAGCCAACTCCTGAGCCTATTCCTAAACCTACCCCAAAGAAGAGAGCTGTTCTATTTCTCAGTCCTGAAGATATGCAAGAGGCAAAGAAATCAATGAAAGAAAAAGGTATTAAAGCTGAAGATGTTAAGAATTTACCTCCGATTGAAGAAATACATGGTCTTAATATACCGCCTGTTGAAGAAACACATTGTCTTGATAACCCGACACAAGTAGTAAAGGTAAATTCTCTCTATAGATTTGATGAAGATGATATTCCTCGTTATAAGTCTGCTAGCCAATGCTGAGATGAGTTTGGTAATTTTATTGTTAAACAAGAAAACTTCAATGCTTATGTTGGTAGACAATTGAAATACAATACGGATACGCTTGAACACTTGAGTAATTATATATCTAGAGTTAAAGGTGAACTTAAACTCATTAGTAAACATGCTTCTATGGTTACTACTCAAGCTGAGCAAATACTTAAAGCTCAAAATGATTTGCTTGATGAATTAAATAATAAACATGACTATGCTGTTAGAGTGGCTACTAGAACGGGTAGAATGACTCAGGAACCTTTGTATCCTGAAGGCCACCCTAAGAGAATCGAGCAAGATTCTCAGAGAAATAATTTAGATGCACCTAGTCCTTCTAAAAAGAAGAAAAAGAAAAATGATAGGACTTTGCATGCTTCTAGTGAACCTGTTATAGACACACCTGAGAATCCTAATAATATTTCTATTTCTGATGCTGAAACACAATCAGGTGATGAACATGAACCTGATAATGTTAATGATGATGTTCATGTTGATGCTCAACCTAGCAATAATAATGAAGTAGAGATTGAACCTGCTGTTGATCTTGATAACCCACAATCAAAGAATCAACATTATGATAAGAGAGACTTCGTTGCTAGGAAGCATGGTAAAGAAAGAGAACCATGGGTTCAGAAACCCATGCCTTTTCCTCCTAAACCATCCAAAACAAAGGATGATGAGGATTTTGAGCGCTTCGCTGAAATGATTAGACCTATCTTCTTATGTATGCGCTTAACTGATATGCTTAAAGTAAATCCTTATGCTAAGTATATGAAGGATATCATTACAAATAAAAGAAAGATACCAGAAGCTGAAATTTCCACCATGCTTGCTAATTACACTTTTAAAGGTGGAATACCATAGAAACTAGGAGATCCAGGAGTACCAACTATACCATGCTCCATTAAAAGAAATTATGTTAAAACTGCTTTATGTGATCTTGGAGCCGGTGTTAGTGTTATGCCTCTCTCTTTATATCGTAGACTTGAATTGAATAAGTTGACACCTACTCAAATATCTTTGCAAATGGCCGATAAATCAACTGCTATACCTGTCGGTATTTGTGAGGATGTGCCTGTTGTGGTTGCAAATGTCACTATCTTAACGGACTTTGTTATTCTTGATATTCCCGAGGACGATAGTATGTCGATTATCCTTGGTAGACCCTTTTTTAATACTGCAGGGGTTGTTATTGATTGCAACAAAGGCAATGTCACTTTTCATGTTAATGGTAATAAGCATACGGTACACTTTCCGAGGAAACAACCTCAAGTTCATAGCATCAATTCTATTGGGAAAATTCCAACTATTATTATTGGAGGTTTCGAATTTCTTCTTCCTACTGTCAAGAAAAAGTATGATATTCTTATTTTAGAGGATGTTCATATCCCCGTTGAGGTAACCTAGTGTTATTCGAAATTTCTCCGGTTCCGTGTTATTCAGAATGAGTTTGTTAACAAGACTTGATCAACCTTGTTAGTGGATTCATTTTGATGATCATGAGATGGATGAAACTAGAAGACACAACCTTCTGTACCCTCTTTTTACTTTCTGTTATTTAGAATAAATAAAGGAAAAATAGTATTATCTGTGTGTTTTCCGAATTATCCATGCAATAAAAAAAATATCCCGAAAATAAAAGTGCTCCAAATGCCTTGCCAATTTAGTATGATTTCTTCTGGAACATTTGAGGACTTTAGGCACTAAGAACACAGCAGGGGGGCAAGCACCTGGCCACGAGGGTCCAGGGCGTGCCCCCCTGTCTCGTGGGCCCACGGTGGCCCCCCTTCACTTATTCCTGCACCCACACACTCCATCTTCCTCCCAAAAAAATCCCCATCGAGCTCAAGCACGAGTTCTAGCCACCGACGATTCATTCGCACCACTTCGAGCCACCGTTTGACCAAAAGAACGCCCCCGCGCGTTGCTCAAGCTTGCCCTCGAAGCCATCTGCGGCATCAGGGTGACAAGACGTGCGAGAGGAGGACAAAAGGACACGTACACATACGGTTAATAAAAATACGTTTGCGATTTAATTACCTACTACCCCAGTCCTGGTTTATAAGTCGTCTTTGTATTTTTGTACCAAATTTTGACTAGAGATTTAACTAATAAATACGAACGCATGTCTCCAAAAATTATATTGTTGGATTCATATTTGAACACATTTTCTAATTATATCATTTTTTATAACATGCATTAACATTTTGTTAGTGAAATTTAAGATCAAAATATGGCACATAATATAAAGGGGACTAATAGACCAAGACGGAGGTAGTAGGACACGACCGCTCTCTGTTGGGGAACGTAGTAATTTCAAAATTTTCCTACGCACACGCAAGATCATGGTGATGCATAGCAACGAGAGGGGAGAGTGTGTCCAAGCACCCTCGTAGACCGCAAGCGGAAGCGTTATGACAACGCAGTTGATGTAGTCGTACATCTTCACGATCGACCGATCCTTAGTACCGAACGTACGACACCTCCGGGTTCAGCACACATTCATCTCGGTGACGTCCCGCGAACTCACGACCCAGTAGAGCTCGAGGGAGAGTTTCGTCAGCACGACGGCGTGATGACGATGTTGATGAAGTTACCGACGCAGGGCTTCGCCTAAGCACTGCTACGATATGACCGAGGTGGATTATGGTGGAGGGGGGCACCGCACACGGCTAAGAGATCAATGATCAATTGTTATGTCTTGGGGTGCCCCCTGCCCCCGTATATAAAGGAGGGAGGGAGGAGGAGACCGGCCCTAGGAGGGGCGCGCCAAGGGAGTAGGATTCCTACTCCTAGTAGGAGTAGGTTTCCTCCTTTCCTAGTCCAACTAGGAGAAGGGGGAAAGGAGGGGGAGTGGAGAAGGAAGGGAGGGGGGGGGGGGCGCGCCCCAAACCCCTTGTCCAATTCGGACTGGGCTTGGGAGGGGCGCGCGCCAGCTCCTGGCTGCTGCCTCTCCTTCCCACTAAGGCTCATTATGGCCCATTGACTCCCCGGACGAATTCCTGTAACTCCCCGGTACTCCGAAAAATACCCGAATCACTCGGAACCTTTTCGATGTCCGAATATAGCCTTCCAATATATCAATCTTTATGTCTCGACCATTTTGAGACTCCTCGTCATGTCCGTGATCTCATCCGGAACTCCGAACAACCTTCGGTACATCAAATCACATAAACTCATAATACCGATCGTCACCAAACGTTAAGCGTGCGGACCCTACGGGTTCGAGAACTATGTAGACATGACTGAGACATGTCTCCGGTCAATAACCAATAGCGGAACCTGGATGCTTATATTGGCTCCTACATATTCTATGAAGATCTTTATCGGTCAAATTGCATAACAACATACATTGTTCCCTTTGTCATCGGTATGTTACTTGCCCGAGATTCAATCGTCGGTATCTAAATACCTAGTTCAATCTCGTTACCGGCAAGTCTCTTTACTCGTTCCGTAATGCATCATCCCGCAACTAACTCATTAGTCACATTGCTTGCAAGGCTTATAGTGATGTGCATTACTGAGAGGGCCCAGAGATACCTCTCCGACAATCGGAGTGACAAATCCTAATCTTGATCTATGCCAACTCAACAAGTACCATCGGAGACACATGTAGAGCACCTTTATAATCACCCAGTTACATTGTGACATTTGGTAGCACACAAAGTATTCCTCCAGTATTCGGGAGTTGCATAATCTCATAGTCATTGGAACATGTATAAGTCATGAAGAAAGCAATATCAACATACTAAGAGATCAAGTGCCAAGCTAACGGAATGGGTCAAGTCAATCACATAATTCTCTAATGATGTGATCCCGTTAATCAAATGACAACTGATGTCTATGGTTAGGAAACTTAACCATCTTTGATTCAACGAGCTAGTCAAGTAGAGGCATACTAGTGACACTTTGTTTGTCTATGTATTCACACATGTACTAAGTTTTCGGTTAATACAATTCTAGCATGAATAATAAACATTTATCATGATATAAGGAAATAAATAATAACTTTATTATTGCCTCTAGGGCATATTTCATTCAGTCTCCCACTTGCACTAGAGTCAATAATCTAGATCATATCGCCATGTGATTCAACACCAATAGTTCACATCATCATGTGATTAACACCCATAGTTCACATCGCTATGTGACCAACACCCAAAGGGTTTACTAGAGTCAGTAATCTAGTTCACATCGCCATGTGATTAACACCCAAAGAGTACCAAGGTGTGATCATGTTTTGCTTGTGAGAGAGGTTTAGTCAATGGGTCTGCAACATTCAGATCCGTATGTATTTTGCAAATTTCTATGTCTACAATGCTCTGCATGGAGCTACTCTAGCTAATTGCTCTCACTTTCAATATGTATCCAGATTGAGACTTAGAGTCATCTGGATCAGTGTCAAAACTTGCATCGATGTAACCCTTTACGATGAACCTTTTTTCACCTCCATAATCGAGAAACATATCCTTATTCCACTAAGGATAATTTTGACCGTTGTCCAGTGATCTGCTCCTAGATCACTATTGTACTCCCTTGCCAAACTCAGTGTAGGGTATACAATAGATCTGGTACACAGCATGGCATACTTTATAGAACCTATGGCTGAGGCATAGGGAATGACTTTCATTCTCTTTCTATCTTCTGCCGTGGTCGGGCTTTGAGTCTTTACTCAACTTCACACCTTGCAATACAGGCAAGAACTCCTTCTTTGACTGTTCCATTTTGAACTACTTCAAAATCTTGTCAAGGTATGTAATCATTGAAAAAACTTATCAAGCATCTTCATCTATCTCTATAGATCTTGATGCTCAATATGTAAGTAGCTTCACCGAGGTCTTTCTTTGAAAAACTCCTTTCAAAAACTCCTTTATGCTTTCCAGAAAATTCTACATTATTTCCGATCAACAATATGTCATTCACATATACTTATCAGAAAGGCTGTAGTGCTCCCACTCACTTTCTTGTAAATATAGGCTTCATCGCAAGTCTGTATAAAACTATATGCTTTGATCAACTCATCAAAGCGCATATTCCAACTCCGAGATGCTTGCACCAGTCCATAGATGGATCGCTGGAGCTTGCACATTTTGTTAGCACCTTTAGGATTGACAAAACATTCTGGTTGCATCATATACAACTCTTCTTTAATAAATCCATTAAGGAATACATTTTTGTCATCCATTTGCCAAATTTCATAAAATGCGGCAATCGCTAACGTGATTCGGACAGACTTTAAGCATCGATACGAGTGAGAAAATCTCATCGTAGTCAACACCTTGAACTTGTCAAAAACCTTTTGCGACAATTCGAGCTTTGTAGATAGTTACACTACTATTAGCGTCCGTCTACCTATTGAAGATCCATTTAATCTCAATGGCTTGCCGATCATCGGGCAAGTAAATCAAAGTCCATACTTTGTTCTCATAGATGGATCCCATCTCAGATTTCATGGCCACAAGCCATTTCGCGGAATCTGGGCTCATCATCGCTTCCTCATAGTTCGTAGGTTCGTCATGGTCAAGTAACATGACCTCTAGAACAGGATTACCGTACCACTCTGGTGTGGACCATACTCTGGTTGACCTACGAGATTCTGTAGTAACTTGCTCTGAAGTTTCATGATCATCATCATTAGCTTCCTCACTAATTGGTGTAGGAATCACTGGAACTGATTTATGTGATGAACTACTTTCCAATTCGGGAGAAGGTACTATTACCTCATCAAGTTCTACTTTCCTCCCACTCACTTCTTTCGAGAGAAACTCCTTCTCTAGAAAGGATCCATTCTTAGCAACAAAGATCTTGCCTTCGGATCTGTGATAGAAGGTGTAACCAACAGTTTCTTTTGGGTATCCTATGAAGACACACTTCTCCGATTTGGGTTCGAGCTTATCAGGCCGAAACTTTTTCACAAAAGCAACACAACCCCAAACTTTAAGAAACGACAGCTTTGGTTTCTAGCCAAACCATAGTTCATACGGTGTCGTCTCAACGGATTTAGATGGTGCCCTATTTAACGTGAATGTAGCTATCTCTAATGCATAACCCCAAAACTATATTGGTAAATCGGTAAGAGGCATCATAGATCGCACCATATCAAATAAAGTGCGGTTACGACATTCGGACACACCGTTACGCTGTGGTGTTCCAGGTGGCATGAGTTTGTGAAACTATTCCAGATTGTTTTAATTGAAGACCAAACTCGTAACTCAAATATTCGCCTCTGCGATCAAATCGTAGAAATTTTATATTCTTGTTACGATGATTCTCCACTTCACTCTAAAATTCTTTGAACTTTTCAAATATTTCAGACTTGTGTTTCATCAAGTAGATATACCCAGATCTGCTTAAATCATCTGTGAAGGTCAAAAAATAACGATACCTACCCCGAGCCTCAACACTCATCGGACCGCATACATCAGTATGCATTATTTCCAATAAGTCAGTTGCTCGCTCCATTGTTCCGGAGAACGGAGTCTTAGTCATTTTGCCTATGAGGCATGGTTCGCAAGCATCAAATGATTCATAATCAAGTGATTCCAAAAGTCCATCCGCATGGAGTTTCTTCATGCGCATTACACCAATATGACTTAAATGGCAGTGCCACAAATAAGTTGCACTATCATTATTAACTTTGCATCTTTTGGTTTCAATATTATGAATATGTGTACCACTACGATCAAGATTCAATAAAACATTTATATTGAGTGTATGACATAGAAGGTTTTATTCATGTAAATAGAACAACAATTATTCTTTGACTTGAATAACCGTATTGTAATAAATATGATCCGATCATATTCATGCTCAACGCAAACACCAAATAACAATTATTTTAGGTTCAACACTAATCCCGAAGGTAAAGGGAGTGTGCGATGGTGATCTTATCAACCTTGGAATCACTTCCAACACACATCATCATCTCGCCCTTAACTAGTCACTGTTTATTTTGCAACTCCCGTTTCGAGTTACTACTCTTAGCAACTGAACCAGTATCAAATACCGAGGGGTTGCTATAAACACTAGTAAAGTACACATCAATAACATGTATATCAAATATACTTTTGTTCACTTTGCCATCCTTCTTATCCGCCAAGTATTTGGGGCAGTTCCACTTCCAGTGACCATTTCCTTTGCAGTAGAAGCACTTAGTCTCAGGCTTAGGTCCAGACTTGGGCTTCTTCATTCGAGCAGCAACTTGCTTGCCGTTCTTCTTGAAGTTCCCCTTCTTCCATTTGCCCTTTTTCTTGAAACTAGTGGTCTTGTCAACCATCAACACTTGATGCTTTTATTGATTTCTACCTTCGTCGATTTTAGCATCGCGAAGAGCTTGGGAATTGTTTCCGTCATCCCTTGCATACTATAGTTCATCACGAAGTTCTAGTAACTTGGTGATAGTGACTAGAGAACTTTGTCAATTACTATCTTATCTGGAAGATTAACTCCCAGTTGATTCAAGCAATTGTAGTACCCAGACAATCTGAGCACATGCTCACTGGTTGAGCTATTCTCCTCCATTTTGTAGGCAAAGTACGGTCAGAGGTCCCATACCTCTTGACACGGGCATGAGTATGAAATACCAATTTCAACTCTTGGAACATCTTATATGCTCCGTGGCGTTCAAAACATTTTTGAAGTCCCGGTTCTAAGCCGTAAAGCATGGTGCACTAAACTATCAAGTAGTCATCATACTGAGCTTGTCAAACGTTCATAACGTCTGCATCTGCTACTGCAATCGGTCTGTCACCTAGCGGTGCATCAAGGACATAATTCTTCTGTGCAGCAATGAGGATAATCCTCAGATCACGGATCCAATCCGCATCTTTGCTACTAACATCTTTCAACATAATTTTCTCTAGGAACATATCAAAAATAAACACAGGGAAGCAACAACGCGAGCTATTGATCTACAACATATATATGCCAATACTACCAGGACTAAGTTCATGATAAATTAAAGTTCAATTAATCATATTACTTAAGAACTCCCACTTAGATAGACATCCCTCTAATCATCTAAGTGATCACGTGATCCAAATCAACTAAACCATGTCCGATCATCACGTGAGACGGAGTAGTTTTCAATGGTGAACATCACTATGTTGATCATATCTACTATATGATTCAGGCTCGACCTTTCGGTCTTAGTGTTCCGAGGCCATATCTGCATATGCTAGGCTCGTCAAGTTTAACCCGAGTATTTCTGCGTGTGCAAAACTGGCTTGCACCCGTTGTATGTGAACGTGAGCTTATCACACCCGATCATCACGTGGTGTCTCGACGCGACGAACTTTGGCAACGGTGCATACTCAGGGAGAACACTTGTACCTTTAAATTTAGTGAGAGATCATCTTATAATGCTACCGTCAATCAAAGCAGAATAAGATGCATTAAGGATAAACATCACATGCAATCAATATAAATGATATGATATGGCCATCATCATCTTGTGCCTTTGATCTCCATCTCCAAAGCACCGTCATGATCACCATCGTCACCGGCGCGACACCTTGATCTCCATCGTAGCATCGTTGTCGTCTCGCCAACTATTGTTTCTACGACTATCGCTACTACTTAGTCATAAAGTAAAAACAATTACAGGGCGATTGCATTGCATACAATAAAGCGACAACCATATGGCTCCTGCCAGTTGCCGATAACTCCGTTACAAAACGTGATCATCTCATACAATAAAATTTAGCATCATGTCTTGACCATATCACATCACAGCATGCCCTGCAAAAACAAGTTAGACGTCCTCTACTTTGTTGTTGCAAATTTTACGTGGCTGCTACGGGCTGAGCAAGAACCGTTCTTACCTACGCATCAAAACCACAACGATATTTCGTCAAGTTAGTGTTGTTTTAACCTTCACAAGGACCTGGCGTAGCCACACTCGATTCAACTAAAGTTGGAAAAACTGACACCTGCCAGCCACCTGTGTGCGCAGCACGTCGGTAGAACCAGTCTCACGTAAGCGTACGCGTAATGTCGGTCCGGGGCGCTTCATCCAACAATACCGCCGAATCAAAGTGTGACATGCTGGTAAGCAGTATGACTTGTATCGCCCACAACTCACTTGTGTTCTACTCGTGCATATAACATCTACGCATAAACCTGGCTCGGATGCCACTGTTGGGGAACGTAGTAATTTCAGAATTTTCCTACGCACACGCAAGATCATGGTGATGCATAGCAACGATAGGGGAGAGTGTGTCCATGTACCCTCGTAGACCGAAAGTGGAAGCGTTATGACAACGCAGTTGATGTAGTCGTACGTCTTCACGGTCGACCGATCCTCAGTACCGAACGTACGGGACCTCTGTGTTCAGCACACGTTCAGCTCGGTGACGTCCCGCGAACTCACGATCCAGTAGAGCTCGAGGGAGAGTTTCGTCAGCACGACGGCGTGATGACGATGTTGATGAAGTTACCGACGCAGGTCTTCGCCTAAGCACTGCTACGATATGACCGAGGTGGATTATGGTGGAGGGGGGCACCACACACGGCTAAGAGATCAATGATCAATTGTTGTGTCTTGGGGTGCCCCCTGCCCCCGAATATAAAGGAGGGAGGGAGGAGGAGGCCGGCCCTAGGAGGGGCGCGCCAAGGGAGTAGGATTCCTACTCCTAGTAGGAGTAGGTTTCCTCCTTTCCTAGTCCAACTAGGAGAAGGGGAAAGGAGGGGGAGTGGAGAAGGAAGGGAGAGGGGGACCTCGCCCCAAACCCCTTGTCCAATTCGGACTGGGCTTGGGAGGGGCGCGCGCCACCTCCTGGCTGCTGCCTCTCCTTCCCACTAAGGCCCATTAAGGCCCATTGACTCCCCGGATGAATTCCCGTAACTCCTCGGTACTCCGAAAAATACCCGAATCACTTGGAACCTTTCCGATGTCCGAACATAGCCTTCCAATATATCGATCTTTACGTCTCGACCATTTTGAGACTCCTCGTCATGTCCGTGATCTCATCCGGGACTCCGAACAAGCTTCGGTACATCAAATCACATAAACTCATAATACCTATCGTCACCAAACATTAAGCTTGCGGACCCTACGGGTTCGAGAACTATGTAGACATGACCGAGACACGTCTCCGGTCAATAACCAATAGCGAAACCTAGATGCTCACATTGGCTCCTACATATTCTACGAAGATCTTTATCGGTCATACCGCATAACAACATACATTGTTCTCTTTGTCATCGGTATGTTACTTACCCGAGATTCGATCGTCGGTATCTCAATACCTAGTTCAATCTCGTTACCGGCAAGTCTCTTTACTCGTTCCGTAATGCATCATCCCGCAACTAACTCATTAGTCACATTGCTTGCAAGGCTTATAGTGATGTGCATTACCGAGAGGGCCCAAAGATACCTCTCCAACAATCGGAGTGACAAATCCTAATCTTGACCTATGCCAACTCAACAAGTACCATCGGAGACACATGTAGAGCACCTTTATAATCACCCAGTTACGTTGTGAAGTTTGGTAGCACACAAAGTGTTCCTCCAGTATTCGGGAGTTGCATAATCTCATAGTCATAGGAACATGTATAAGTCATGAAGAAAGCAATAGCAACATACTAAGCGATCAAGTGCTAAGCTAACGGAATGGGTCAAGTCAATCACATAATTCTCTAATGATGTGATCCCGTTAATCAAATGACAACTCATGTCTATGGTTAGGAAACTTAACCATCTTTGATTCAACGAGCTAGTCAAGTCGAGGCATACTAGTGACACTCTGTTTGTCTATGTATTCACACATGTACTAAGTTTCCGGTTAATACAATTCTAGCATGAATAATAAACATTTATCATGATATAAGGAAATAAATAATAACTTTATTATTGCCTCTAGGGCATATTTCCTTCACTCTCTACGCAGCGTCACAATTGCCGGCCGGCTTGTAGACGACCATTTCATCCGTGTTCAACTGCTATATGCGTGTGGTTGCTCGCGGTTGAGGTGACCGCAGCGCGCTCTGCTCGCGTCCCGCCGCGCGCTCTGCTCTCGCGTCCCTCCGGGCGCTCTGCCCTCGTCCCTCCACGCGCGCTGCCAGTGTCTGGGGCCGGCGCACGATCACATACGTTCGTGCTACCATTATGCATGCGGTTGTGCCGGGTGCAGCGCCGCGATGCAGTTACCCACTGCAAAAGCTGCCATGCGGACGCGCCGAGGATCCAGGCCGCCTGGCCCCTATTTATTCCTGTGGCCATTTACCTTCATCTCTCGTGCCACACGATACAATAAGCACATCCATGACGACACAAACAGAGAGGACATCCAGCGGTTCCAACGGCGCTCCCTATGGCTCCATGGCACTCCCAGCAGCCGACGACGACAACGGGGGGTAGTTCACCACGCATCACGTAGTGGACACTCACGTGAGGGGAAGGCCCTCTCGGTGGTGTACACGAACGAGCCAGTCTCGGTGGAGAGCTGCATCCAAACTATGGACAAGTTGCTTGATGAGGACAAGTACCAAGTGGTCGGCTTCGATTTTGAGTTCACCAGCGGTCGTGCCGAGCACGATCAAAAGGTTGCCGTCGCCCAGTTGTGCATGCGACATGACGTCCTCGTCTACCACTACCACCTGGCCATAAGGCCTTGCAAGTGTTTCTCCAGGTTTATCAACAGCTCCGACTACAGTTTCACTACGATGGACACCACCAATGATCTAAAAGCGCTCAAGGTTTCGAGCTTGACCTGCCAGAATCTTGTCATCATCCATGACCACTACAATGTCAGGGGCAGCGAAAACAACAAACAAAACTCCCTGGTTGACCTCGCCTCGGCCATCATTGCCCCCTACTACATGAACATGAAGGATGAGAGCAATAAGGACAAGAACGCCTGGCACAGTGTCTGGCATCAGAGACTGGACGAAGAACACGTCAATTATGCGGCCAAGGACGCGTACACAAGCTACGAGATGTACGGGTGGACCGTTGACATGAGGAAGTGTCTTCTTCCTGCCCGAGTCGAGGGATCGAGCCACAGAGCAGTGGCGGGAGCGTCACAAGAAGTAGATGACTAGACGATCGTTTCTCCTAGTTTAGAATGCATGCAATTGTTTATTGAGGTGTGTGCGAATGATCTGTATAGTCACTTATTGTGATGCCCGGATAATTAAGCTACAGTAATCCCACGCTAATGATGCCACGTCACCACGGTTACTGTTGTTAACCTCGCGATGATTCGAAACCGTTTCAAAATTTAAATTCAAATTAATGTCAGTAATAAAAGTTTTCAAAAATTTAAACAAAAATGTTCGGTGGGTGCCAAATATTGCACTGATAATTGTTGTGGAGAAAACATATTTTTAGAAAATGCCTAAATGCATTAAAATGAAATAAAACAGAAAAGAGATAAAAGAAAATAAAAAAAAGAAACAAAAAAAAGAGCAAACCCCTTCCTGGACCTAACCCCCCCCTCTCACTGGGCCAGATGGCCCAGCTGGCCGGCTCATCTGGGCGGCCCAACCTAGCAGCCCACCTTTCCCCCGGTCGCCTCCCTCCTCCCTGTTCCCCCGACCCAGCGACCGCGCTCGCCGGTCGCCACCGAACCCTGTCGCCGTCCCCGTCGGAGAGGGGATAAGGGCGACATCCCCTCGACGCCTCAAGCCCTCCCCTCCACTCACCCGCTCTCCCTCTCAGCCCCTGCGCCTTTCCCCCTCAGCTCCACCTCGTTCCCCACCGCAACCGAGCGCCGCCGTCGCCATGGCTGCGCCATAGCCACGGCCACCGAGCCCCGTTCTCCTCCCCGACGTGTCGACGAGCTTCGCCGCGTCGAGCCCGTCCTCCTCGACCACGGGCCCGAGCCCCGGGAACCCTGCATCGACCCCGCGCCATCTTCTTCCTCGTCGGATCCCCGCCGCCGTTCGCCGTCGGTTCCGACTGCACCACGCCTTCCCCGCGCCCGCTCTAAACGGCTACGCCCCGCTGTGAGCTCCTGGTCCTCCTCCCCCTCTCCATTAGCTCGCTAGCTTGCCGTAGCCACCGCGGCGCGTTAGGCCGCACCCTCCGCCGCCTGGCCTCGTCGTCGGCGTGGCCACGGCGACCTTTTGGTCCCGTTCGTGCCTCCGTTGCCTTGGCCGCATCGTGTAGGCCTCGCCCCGCTCTTTGGTTTGCCCCAGTTCGCACCGTAGCCCCGCCTCTGTCGCACGCCCGAACCACCTCGCCGCCGGTGAGCTCCTGGCGCTCCGCTCCGACTTCCCCAGCACCCCGCACCGCCACCGTTCGACGCGCGGCGTCGAGCCGCGTCGAACGCAAGCAACCGCGGCCCCTGGGACCCCCTGTGCGCTAAACCCGAGCCGAGCCCGCCGCGCGCCGCCGCGATTTGGCTCGCCGGAGCTGTTCCGGCGCCGTCCGCCGACGTGGCTAAGTGGCCCCCCCTGGGTCGCTGCCAGTGGGTCCTGGTGGCCCAGTTGACTGGGTTGACCCCAGTCAACTACTGACTGGGCAGCCCAGTGTCACTGTCATGCGGGCCCCGCCGCGTAAGTAAACTAAATAAAATGTTTTTATAAATAAAACTAATTAATTAATCTAAATAGGCACTGACAGGTGGGGCCTACCTGCTAATAACCTTGTTTAAGTTAGTTATAAAACTCTGTTAGTGCCCTGTCAATGACATGTGGGTCCCACTGGACCCACCTGTCTGGTTTGACTGGTCAGCCGACCTGTTGACCTGCTGACGTCAGCGTTACCTCATGCTGACCTCATAATTCATTTTTGCTAAATTCAAATAATTCCAGAAATTCAAATAATCTTTGAAAATTCATATCTTTTAAACCGTAACTCGGATGAAAATGTTTTCTACATGAAAGTTGTTCAGAACGACGAGACGAATCTGGATACGCAGCCCGTTCGTCCGCCACACCTCCCTAACCTATCAAACTCGCAACTCCCCCCCTCCGGTACCTCTGTCCAAAAACGCAAAACACCGGGAATACCTTCCCGCATGTTTCCCCCCTTCGTCGGTATCACCTATTACCGCGTTAGGGCACACCTAGCACCGTGTATTGTCATGTTACGCTTTGTGTTGCTTTGATTGCTCTGTTATTTATTGTGTTCCCCCTCCGTTACTTCTTTTCGGTAGACCCCGAGACTACTGGCGACCCCCAGTTCGACTACGGAGTTGACGACCCCTCCTACTTGCCAGAGCAACCAGGCAAGCCCCCCCTTGATCACCAGATATCACCTATTCTTCTCTATACTGCTTGCATTAGAGTAGTGTAGCATGTTACTGCTTCCCGTTAATCCTATCCTGATGCATAGCCTGTCATTGTTGCTACAGTTGTTACCCTTACCTGCTATCCTACTGCTTAGTATAGGATGCTAGTGTTCCATCAGTGACCCTACACTCTTGTCCGTCTGCCATGCTATACTACTGGGCCGTGATCACTTCGGGAGGTGATCACGGGTATATACTATATACATTATATACATGACACATGTGGTGACTAAAGTCGGGTCGGCTCGTTGAGTACCCGCAAGTGATTCTGATGAGGGGGCTAAAAGGACAGGTGGCTCCACCCCGGTAGAGGTGGGCCTGGGTTCCTGACGGCCCCCGACTGTTACTTTGTGGCGGAGCGACAGGGCAGGTTGAGACCACCTAGGAGAGAGGTGGGCCTGGCCCTGGTCGGCGTTCGCAGATACTTAACACGCTTAACGAGATCTTGGTATTTGATCTGAGTCTGGCCATTTGGTCTATACGCACTAACCATCTACGCGGGAGTAGTTATGGGTATCCCGGCGTCGTGGTATCAGCCGAAGCCTTCGTGACGTCAGCGACTGAGTGGCGCGCGCCGGATTGGACTGGAACGCCACTAGGCTAGGTCTGCTTCCGGCCGCGTTCGCAACGTGCAGGTGTACATAGGGCGATGGGCCCAGACCCCTGCGCGCATAGGGTTAGACCGGCGTGCTGACCTCTCTGTTGTGCCTAGGTGGGGCTGCGACGTGTTGATCTTACGAGGCCGGGCATGACCCAGAAAAGTGTGTCCGGCCAAATGGGATCGAGCGTGTTGGGTTATGTGGTGCACCCCTGCAGGGAAGTTTATCTATTCGAATAGCCGTGTCCCTCGGTAAAAGGACGACCCGGAGTTGTACCTTGACCTTATGACAACTAGAACCGGATACTGAATAAAATACACCCTTCCAAGTGCCAGATACAACCCGATGATCGCTCTCTAACAGGGCGACGAGGAGGGGATCGCCGGGTAGGATTATGCTATGCGATGCTACTTGGAGGACTTCAGTCTACTCTCTTCTACATGCTGCAAGATGGAGATGGCCAGAAGCGTAGTCTTCGACAGGATTAGCTATCCCCCTCTTATTCTGGCATTCTGCAGTTCAGTCCACTGATATGCCCCTTTACACATATACCCATGCATATGTAGTGTAGCTCCTTGCTTGCGAGTACTTTGGATGAGTACTCACGGTTGCTTTTCTCCCTCTTTTCCCCTTTCTATACCTGATTGTCACAACCAGATGCTGGAGTCCAGGAGCTAGAGATCCCGAGGATGATGCTACATGGAGTTCGGCTACGAGGAGTAGTTAGGAGGTCCCAGGCAGGAGGCCTTGCCTTTTCGATCGTTGCTACTTTTGTGCTAGCCTTCTTAAGGCAAACTTGTTTAACTTATGTCTGTACTCAGATATTGTTGCTTCCGCTGACTCGTCTATGATCGAGCACTTGTATTCGAGCCCTCGAGGCCCCTGACTTGTATTATGATGCTTGTATGACTTATTTATGTTTTAGAGTTGTGTTGTGATATCTTCCCGTGAGTCCCTGATCTTGAGTACACATTTGCGTGCATGATTAGTGTACGGTCAAATCGGGGGCGTCACACTTATGTAATTGGATGTTTATTTCAGTTATATATATATACATATATATGACAAATGTTTCCTACAAACAGTGGTAGTTACTACCACTTGTGTTTTCTATGTTGTATGTAGTATCTGTCAAAACTGAGAGTATGTACGTGCAGTATGTAGTATATATCAATGATTAGGTAGTATACAAGGTTGTCAGAATCGCGATTCTGTTATATGATTCTACGACTTTGCGATCCAAACTAACCCCTCTGATTCTACAATTTTAGTTCATAGAATCTACGTTTTTACGATCCTGATAGTGAAGATTCTACGATTTGCGATCCTACCATCAGACCTCCGATTCGATTCAAAATCGCGATTCCCTTGGTAGTATATATACTAATTTTTAGGTAGTATGTACCATATTTTGGGTATGCTCTTTTTTACGTACAAATATGTATGTATTTAACAAATATAACAAAAACTATGGACTCATATGCAATTTTTTCATTTAATGTGCTTTGAAATATCTTAGATACAGTTTATGAACATATTTAAAATAATAAAATACTATACATAGTACCACATGGTAGTATATGAGATATGTGGGGTAACTACCAGTGTGGTTGGATGGATTTTCGCACACATTTCTTATTACAGACCTATTTGCCGCATATCACACACATCTTGTTTAGTTGAATTGTTTCTGTTGCCTTGGCTCATCGCAAACAGTTTATCCGAGTGAACTGTATGCCCTCCATCGCACACACCTTGATCTGGCTGACCATTTCTATTGTGTTGCCTAATCACACACAGTTCATCCTAGTGAACTGTATGTCGTATACCACACACACCCTCATCTGGCTGCCCGTTTCTGCTGTTCTGCCTCATCGCAAACAGTTCTGCTGGATTAACCGTTTGCCAAGCATCTCACACGCAACTATAATCTGAATCATGTTTGATGCCATCGCAAATATTTTGTATCTTTTTTGACGGTTTTATTACATCACTGTTTGTGATTAATGCATCACATACAGTTTCACCGAAGGGTCTTTGATTGGACCGTCGCGTTTGGACCAACCTGTAGTAGTGTTGGGTCTCACTCTTCCCCTTGAAGAAATATACCCATGTGCATCTCGAATAATCATCCACAATCACCAAGCAATACTTTCTTCCCCAAGACTATCGAAAGATGGAGGACCGAAGAGATCCATGTGAAGGAGCTCCAAGGGCCTCTTCGAGTAAATAATGGTCGTGGGTCGGTGGGCCGTCTTTGTTGGAAACATGCCCTAGAACAATAATAAAATGGTTATTATCATATTTTTCATCCATAATAAATGTTTGTTATTCATGCTAGAATTGTATTGTTCGGAAACTCAAATGCATGTGTGAATACATAAACCACACCGTGTCCCTAGTAAGCCTCTACTAGACTAGCTCGTTGATCAAAGATGGTTAAGGTTTCCTGACCATAGACATGAGCTGTCGTTTGATAACGTGATCACATCATTAGGAGAATGATGTGGTGGACAGACCCAACCGTAAGCTTAACATCAGATCGTTTAGTTATTTGCTACAACTTTCTTCATGTCAATTATCAGTTCCTTAGACCATGAGATCATGTACTCCCGGATACCGGAGGAATACTTTATGTGCTATCAAACATCACTTCGTAATTGGGTGATCATAAAGATGCTGTACAGGTATTTTCGAAGGTGTCTGTTGGGTTTCATGGATCGAGACTGGGATTTGTCACTCCGTGTGACGGAGAGATATCTCTCGGCCCTCTCGGTAATACAACATCATAAGAAGCTTCATGTGACTAATGAGTTTAGTCACGGGATCTTGTACTACGGAACAAGTAAAGAGACTTGCCGGAACGAGATTGAACTAGGTATGGAGATACCGACGATCGAATCTCGGCAAGTAACATATCGCCGGACAAAGGGAATTGTATACGGGATTAACTGAATCCCCGACATTGTGGTTAAACCGATAAAGATCTTTGTGGAATATGTAGGAATCAATATGGGCATTCAGGTCCCCCTATGTGCGCAGGTAATGCTTATCCTGTTTGTGAGGCGTCTCCTACTGGTTCGATAAATCTTGGTTCTTAACTGAGCGAAATACTATCTTGTGCTACTGTACTACATCACCATTTCTCTTCGGCGAAATCCCAGCACTATCACAAGTAGCAGTGTCCCAAATGGGCCGGTCCGTCTCTCATGTTCTATTTTTCCTCACCGGAGACTGCACTTTCACTGCACGGATCTTAAACCCCGCCGCCGCTTATGGAACTGCAGATGAAGGACATGGTCGCCAATGTAGAATACAAAGGAAGTGGATGCCGGGCACCGCCGTAGGATAGCTTTAGGGTTCGGCTTTTTTTACTAAATGTTCGAAATGTATTGAAAAATGTTTGAATTATAATTAATTTCGTTCGGTTAATCCAAACAGTTGTCGAAATGTATGCGACTAGGGCCGGATAGCCGTCTACCAGATAGGGATGGCAATGGGTCGGGTTTGGACCGGGTGGAGCTGGTCCAAATCCAACCCATGGCCCATCTTCCTGCCCTCTACCCATCCACCAAAGTATCCATGGGCATAGCTTGTGCCCATGCCCAAACCCGTTGGATACCCGGGTACCCATGGAGCTCCGTGGGCATAGAATTAATTCACCGCGCTATTCGGTTAACTCCTAGTCAATTTGATCTCTAAGAGGATCTCACCTTCTCACGACTTGCAGCTAGTTCATATAAAATCTCATACATGTTCTAAGAGAGAGCATCGGATATGACCTTCGGTATTGATGGTGCTACCGTCGCCGGTGCATGAAACTCCTCTGCTGGTCGTCGAGCACGTGTGCTCCTCGACATCATGACAAGAGCCCCGGCCCTGCTCTTCCACTGGTTGATGCCATCGTCGGCCACTTCAATTGATGTTGATCGCCTCCTCCTTGGCGCTCTGATGAATGATGGGACCGTTCTTGGTGCAACCGCTGGCTCACTACCTTGTTCACTAGAGACTGATCATCGATTGGGGAATGAGAGAGGGGTGGGATGAGGTCACATGGCTATGGGTAACCGCTACCTTGCCTGTCACTAATGGTGGTCGAGATGCGGGGTGGATGGCAAGGTAGAGAGGGAGAGGTGGCGAGGCATGGCTCGACGGTGATTGTGGTGTAGAGCGCTGCCACATATGAGAGGGCTTGGGGCTGGGGATAGGAGTGGAGGGAGGCAGCCAGGCTAGGTTTAGGTTTATACGGTAGAGGATTAGGAAACATGTGTTGGGCTTTTGCATTTTTTGCGAATGCGAGTTGTGGTTAGTCTAGTGTCACTAACATATGAGCCCACATATCATATGAGTATTCATTGGATATCCATGGAGCAAAAAATATAGGACGCCGATATCCACCACACGCGTGGTATATTCAACATGCGCCCACACACCGTGTGTGGTGTGAGCAGGAGGCAGCCCACACGGGCTGAGTGTGGACGGACATTAGAATTGCCCACACGTGTGGGCGCGGCTACTTCGTGCCACACGCCCAACAAGTACTACTCATCTCCATCCCGCACGTGTGGCACGAAGCAAAAATGCCCACACGTCCTGGCGCAGCTACGTTAGGTACCCCGCGGGATGACGATTTAGTTGCCATCCTGGTTGGCGGATGTAGTTATCCGGGATGGCAAGTGTAGTTGTAAAAGCATGGCAACTCTATCTGTTTTGGTTAACTATAGTTTCCATGTCTACTTTATGGTAGTTGCCGCGTGTAATCAATCGTAGTTGCCGTATGTGATTAACTACTTGCCACATATGGTCAAACAGTAGTTGCCATGTGTGTTTACCTAGTTGCCACGTGTGGTCCAACCATAGTTGCCATGTATTGTTAATCACAGTTGCCATGCGTGTTTATCTGGTTGCCACGTACGCGCAACTGTAGTTGCCGTCTAGCAAAGAATCACAGTTGCCATGTGTGTTTACCTAGTTGCCATGTTCGCGTAACTGCAGTTGCCATCCACAACGTAGGAGTGTCGTGTGGGCGAAAAGCAGTTCGCCCACATGCGCATGAACTAGGTGGTGTTTGTGTGGGTAGAAACTAGTTCGCCCACACAGCGCAACTGGCAAACAGTGTGGTGCGGGCGTGTGGGCAAACTCTCCAACGCCCACACACCAGCCCCGTCCTATGTGGCACACCAAATCCACCTTTTCGTGTCAAGATTCATGCAAAAGATAGTGAACGATGATTTAGACGTGTAGGCGAGTTGGGGAACACCCACACGTGTGGGCGTTAGTGTTTCTGTAAATATAACCATGCCCAACCCAGTTGCTCGTGGGTATCTAGATCCATGGATCCGTGGGTAGAAAGACCCTCCATACCCTTGCCCAACCGAGTCGAGTATCCATAGGTACCCGGATCCATGGATAAAATTGTCATCCCTACTACTAGGGAACGAGATCCTCTGACGTTCTTCAAAGTACTGCAGAGGGACGTCCTTTCCATATCACCGTTCGCTGCTCATCCGATGGCAGCAGCCAGAAACCACGAAAATACAGAGCACAGCCGGCCCACAAACACGATTCAGCCCAGCCCAATGGAACGGGAGAGGGAAAACAGTGCGAGCGGATAAAAAAGGGCGCGAGATCAGGGAAAACGGCGATAGACTGACAGAAAAGGCCGCGCTCCAGCGAAGGGATCGATCACCAGAGGGACGAGGTGCTCTGCTCGCCATTCTTCTGAGTACGTCATTATTCTGTCTCTATCTTGAAATTGATTAATCTTCCATATAAAATTGCTTTGAAATTGATCAAACTTCCATCATCAGATTTCTTTGAAACTGATTCATCTTAACTTCCATCATAAGATTGCTTCCATTACCAAAGAATTATCTAATTGAAATTCTATTCTATACCACAGATATGGAAGAAGAGGCAAACACAGTACGCTATGATTCGAATATGTAACTGACACAACACCCAATTTGTTAACTCTCATGAGAGATCAAATAGATCTAAGTTCTCAAGTACTACTGCCTCCTTGCTTATTCTCTTTGGCACGAGTCTCACAATTTTTAGGAAAGGATAACATGAATTGTTTCATGTCCCAGAGAACACATATTAATTGTTTATTCCCTTTCACATTGGTTCTAATATTTGCTCTGCACTTTACATGTCCCTTCTCATGTTTTTTTTTCATTGTTGGGGAAGAGGCATGTGATGATGGTGCACATGCTTCAGTGGTATGTTGCTAAATAAAAATCGCAGCTATAGTTAAATCCATTATTTCTGAGAACTCACCAGATTTTTTTACCACAAGATGCAAGTGGTTGGTGAAGGGGTGCGTAGCGTAGTGGTTGGTGAAGGGGTGCGTAGCGTAGTGGTGGTGCACAAGCACAAGCACATATCATAGATGATATTGTTTCTAGGGGAAAAGGGAAGTTGTATGAAGATTACAGTTTCAGAACACTGCTCTTTCTGTTAGTAGAAAAGAGAGATCAAAAATAAATTCAGAACAGAGCCAGCCCCAGCACCTCTGTACACAACCTCAGATCAAAAGTAAGCATCAATGATAAGCTCTTAAGTTGAAAACATTCATATACAATCTCAGTTCAATCCGAGTTTTAGATTCCTAACAAAATAGAAATACAGTTTCTACATCTGAAACTTGAGTTCGGGCTCTTGTTGGCTCCTGCTGCTCAACTACTGCCTGCCTCCTCCAGCGTCGCAATGCAGGTCGCGTGACATTACAGGCTGTGTGCTTGTCGCCCTTCATCCACCGCTGCTTAAGCTCAGCAACGCGGCACTCACTTGGCACCTCCCGCAGCGGCCGCGAGCTCGACGGTGTGCTGCAGTCATGCGGTGGTGGCGGCCATGGAGTTGCTAGCCACTCTCCCTTTTGCTGTGATGCGGGCGGTGGCGCCGGTCGCACTCCCGCGCTAGTGCGGCGATGGCAGCGGTGCTCGCCCTATCAATCGCGGCGATGCTAGGGTTAAGCAGGTCACGACGATGGCGAGCGAACGACGACGGGGAGTAAACGTATCGGTGTTTTTTTTCCTTCCACTGAACTGGGCCGCATCTCTTCTGGGCTCATGGCTGCACGCTGCTTCGCAGCTGTGTGTTTTTCGTGGTTTCTGGCTGCTGCCGTCGGATGAGCAGCGAACGGTGATACAGGAAGGACGTCCCTCGGCAGTACTTTAAAGAACGTAAGAGGATCTCGTTCCACTACTAGACCCTAGCACCACCCACTCCCCCACCCCACCCATCTATAGATCTTTATTCCCTTCCCTAAAAAAAAAACTTATTCCCAGCGTCCAGATCCAGCGGCTCTCCCGTCCGTGCATTCAGAAGTCAAAGGAAGACTCCCAGCGTGCTCCACCAGACACAGCTCGACCTTGTCCCCAAGAAGGCCGACTGACAGTCTTGTAGCAGAGGAGGGACGAAACCGAGAATAGTCTCTTCCTAGCTCCTGCGCGCATCGGCCATGGTTCAAGGCTTCAATCTAGATCTGTCGGAACTGAATGGTGATCATCGTGTTGCATCCATTATATAGGTAATATATATTCTACTGTACTCTATTTGCTGGTTCCGAGTTTCTTTCGTCTTCTTTGGAACAACAACTAGTTCTAATTTAATTTGTTTTCAATCCCTCTCCGACTATCCGACCATCTCCAGCCGGAGTGTCGATCGGATTGCGAGAGAGTTATGGGGGCGGTGGCCGCTTCCGAGCAAAGGGCGAAGAAAAAGATGAAGGAAGCATTAGAGAAGATAGAGCCGCTCCCCTGGAGGATGTCCGAACTGCTGCAGTACCATAGGGGGCGGCGCCTCAGTGCTGCCGATGACCGAATATTACAGATTTTCCGGCTCGTTGTGGTCGAGCTGAGAGACATCGCAGCATCACTGGACCAGCCTCTGCCACTGCTGGATCTCAGACCGTACCATGTCGAGAACTATGAGCTGTGGCTGCTCAAGCTGAGGGATCTGGCTCGATATATTGGGAACCACCTCGATAAGTACGAGCGTTTCATCACAAGAAAAGAACAAGAAACGTATGAGCGAACTGCCTGCTTCCGTTGTGATTCAGAGTTCCGGTTACCGCATCCGGATGTAACGCGACTCATCGAGGAAGAGCTTTCCTGGATCAACGGACAACCTTACAGGTACGAGCACCTTATGTTGGCCGGAGATGGCGATAGTATCCCCTTAAGTGGTGGGATGCCGCAGCTGCAACCCTACGCGACTGAGGCCCGGACCGTTGCACGCGGCGACCTTCTTGTTGGCATCGAGGGCATCAGAAAGAAGCTGCTCAGGTGGTTCACGCCCGCCCAGGAAGACAACATGGCTCTCAGTATCGTGTCCATGGTTGGACCCGCTGGGGTGGGGAAAACGGCTCTTGCCAATGAGCTCTACAGACACCTCCAACAAATCGGAGGCGATGGACCCTACTTCGAGTGCTGCGCTTTGGCCAACGTGTCCCCGAGGCCTTGCATCAAGGTGCTTCTGAGACACATTCTTTGCCAGATCGACAAACAAGCAGCTATAGCACCAGCGTCAATATCTACGGGGACATCCGAAATCACCATGTCAGAAGATGGCGAGGACCAGGATGAGCAGGAGCTGGTTTGCAACATTAATCAGTACCTGCAAGACCGCAGGTAACTTGATCAGTCACTTACTACCTTAACTTCCATTTCTATCTCACACAATAATTCACCTATGCTCTAATTCAATAAAAGGTAAATTTTCCTGCAAAAAAATAAAAAATAAAAGGTAATTTGATACTGCGATTATAAATTTTTGACAGAGGGGTTTCACATCTCTCTCATTTTTCTTTTTTCTTTTCTGTTAGAAAAATAACGTTGTACATCCTTTTTTACTTGATTGGATGTTTTTTTAGTCAGTTTCTAACAAGCAAATAGAAATGCGTACTAAGTAACTAGTACGTACCACAAACATGAGAAGTATGCTGAGGAATGATCTCCTACTGCTCAAGCACAGAATCAAGTACAAATTTGAGGCTCTTCTTACAAGCTGGATTGATCAAGTCCTGAACTGCAACTGATATACCATGTTGGGTTTCGCTAGAACTGGCATTGGATAGTTTTTTCCTTTTTCCTTTTTTTTTTCTTTTGCCGTGCATCCGTACATACCCACACTTTTTATTTATTTATATATATATATATATATATATACACTCCGCAGAACTATTGTTCTACGGTTTTCGGTTTAAAAAAGAAACATGAGAAGTATATTTTTTTAATTGATAACCAATTTTTTTAGTCATTCTTAAGCAAAATCAGAGTAACCACATTCTTTAGATTGTGGAAGGTCATCTTGCACCCTCTGGCATCTTTAGAGCGGACTTTCATGGTTTTATTACGTGGGTTTGGCAAGCGTGACAACCGGACGAAAACAACAGTTTTGTAAAGCACATCTAGATGTGCTCTAAGTATTGCACATCTAAATCCTATGTTATTGGTTTAGGGAGAAGATTCATGCGGGTATTTTTTAAAATATTTGCTTGTGTCACTTAGATGTGTAATAATTATGACACATCTAGATGTGCCCTAGACAGGCCCCCTTCAGCAAATTGCACTAAAAAAGTAGCCTCAACAGACAAAAGCATTGTTAAAAGTAAGTGAAATCTTGATAATAAGATAACATTCTACTCGGATTCTGCAAAAAAGGTCATGTGAAAACTTGCAAATTTGTACTCTCCTCTTAGAGCAACGGCAGAACTCCTGCCAGTTCAAGTCAAAGAACATGGTATAATTTAGTTCTAACCTGTATACATATGTGTAACCCACTCATATAACGGGCAGGCCCGGTCGTGATATACTGGAGGCCTTGGGGGCGGGAAAACAATATGCCCCCTTATGTTATTTCAATGATATAAAAGTGTATTACTGTCTATTGCAAAATAAAAAAAAGTACTACTCCCTCCATCTCAGTTTACAAGTCTTGCACGTGCCTAGGTCGTTAATTTGACCAACTTAATAAGAGGCATACATTACAAAAAATATATCATTAGAAACTTTAGATATTCTATTATCTAATGATATAATTTATTATGTTAATTTTTTTTATTTTATATAAGTTAAATTGACGACCTAGATACACGTGCAAGCCTTGTAAACAGAGATGGAGGGAGTACATCATAAATACAGAAGGTCAACGGACGTGGTGTTTCTAAACTCGAGCTCAAACTAGATTGGGTGAACAGTAAAATCCGGAAAGGTATTTAAGAAATTCTTAACTTTTTTTGAGGGCAAACATTGACAAATGTTTTGAGTGCTCACAAAATTCCATCAAGAAATGACATTCATGGAAGTCATGGCAAAAAAAAGTCGATACTCCGAAAGTCACTTTCAAAAGCATTTTGGAATGGTGTTTTTTTTGCACGACTTCCATGGATGTTATTTCATGACGAAATTTTGCAAACATTCAAAATATTTCTCAAAGTTTGTCACGAAAAAAGTATGAATTTTTTAAATTTGTTTTAATTTCTTTGGGATTTACTGTTGATCACAAGCTCAAATGAGCTCGCAAGCAGAATCTGACTTTCGGGTTTGTATACCTTTACTGGTATACATCAAGAAATAAAAAACTACCTTAAAAACTAACCATTGGTTTAGAGCAAGAACAATAGTGGAGCCAGCAGGTGGCTATATAAAATTGTCATGTCATCAAGAGCCTTATTAATTATTCATACAGCAGAGTTGGCAATAAGGTTGGCTATTAGGCTAGTCATTTTTGGGTCATGCATGAGAGCCCACTCCTCCCTTTTTTCTATGCCTCTCTTCCCCTCATAAGCAAGTGTGTCATGTAAGCGGGCTTATACTTGTTGCCATTTGAATGTGTGCATTTTCGTGAAGAAGTGACATCCATGATATTTTGGACAAAAAGACAAAATCGATGGTCTAAAAAGACCATTTCAAAAGCATTTTGGAAGTCTGGTTTTGTCTTTTCACGTAGAACACTACCGATGTGATTTATTCACAAAAATTCACACGTGAGTAGAACACTCGACTATATTTATTAAAAAAATACATAATTATGTAAAAAATCGCTATTTTTTTAGATTTTGCTGTTCATGCCGGTGCATGTGGAACCATGTCCACCGCACTTTTACTATGTGTGTGCGCCCTAATAATCAAATGCATCGTGAGACAACAAGGAGGAATAACCATCATCTACCATCTACTTCCGTAAGTTATTAAATCAATCGTATGTAAACACCTGTGAATAAAATATGATCAAATTTGTCTTAACAAAAAAAGTGCTTACAGTTCCATGGTTTAAAAGATAAGTTGAATATGTTACCTTATCTTTTGTGCATGGTATGATTGGTAATACCTTAAATTCTTTTCTGGGTGCTCATGTAATAACATGATGTACCTCTAAGAATGTTTTGAGAATTTATCAAAGATGCACAATGAGATAAATCCTAATATCAAGTACTCACCCCTTGTGTGCACGAATTAATCTGTTTCTTTTGACATTTCTCGATTCAAACTGTGCTTCTCAATGCATGAAGTAGGAGAACTGAATATTACAAAAAGAGCATCTCAGTCAGTTCTAAAATCCGATTGCTGGCGAATTGTGACTACTCATGATTGTTTATGGCGCCCAGTGGTCACAGGGCCCTGACTGAGATCATACTTCCGCAGACGGCTTAAAAGAAGAACGGCTTGTAATAAGCTTATTCACAGCATGTTATAGTTTCCAATCCGTTTGTGATCGAAGATAATGCAGTTAGTTTTTTACTCCCTTTGTCAACTTTTATAAGACGTTTTGGTGACCTAAAAAGTCTTATAAAAGTTGATAGAGGGAGTATTTACTAATGGCCTAGGATAGCTACTTCAAAGTTGAATAATAGAGGATGAGTATATTAGTACAAATCTTCAAGAAGAGGGATGTTCAAAGTTGTACCAATTATCCTAAAATTAAGCCGATGAGACATGCAATGAAGTTATGGGGAGAGTCACTGAGCACCGCTTAAGAAGAATTACAAGTGTGCCAAAAACCAATTTGGTTTCATGCCTATGAAGTTAACCATTTTTTCGATAAAGGACATTTCATTGAATAGATATATCGAGATGATACAATCGCATCGGAAGAAAGCCCGGCCTCTGCATAGTTAGATGCACACAGCCAAAAAGTCCAGAGTACACTAAAAATAAAAATAATTCGATACAATGCCAAGCAAATAAATCATGTCCAGCCTAAGGAGTGGCAGATCCTATCCGTAGATCACACCGCCATCCATGGGGGTAGAAAACCTTCCTGGCCGTACGCTCCAGCCGTGTAGACGCCATTATAAAAAGGTCCCTGTCCTCCGGCATTTGCAGGATAGACCAAGTACGGAGCCATCCATGAAGTTAACCATGGAAGCCATTTTCTTGGTACAACAACTTATGAAGAGATAAAGGGAGCAAAAGAAGGACCTGCATATGCATATGGTGTTCATTGACTTGGAGAAGGCCTACGATAAGGTACCGCGTAGTGTCATGTGGTGAGCCTAGGACAAACACAATGTCCCAACAAAGTACACTATCCTCGTCAAGGATGAGTACAATAATGTTGTGGCAAGTGTTCGAACAAGTGATGGCGACACTGATGACTTTCCCATTAAAATAGGACTGCACCAAGGGCCAGCTTTGAGCCCTTATAAATTTTCTTTGGTGATGGATGAGGTCACAAGAGAAATACAAAGGAGATATCCGTGGTGTATGTTCTTTGTGGATGATGTGGTGCTAGTTGAAGATAGTCGGATGGGGTTAATAGAAAGTTGAGCCGTGGACACAACTTTGGAATTGAAAGGTTTTGGGCTTGGTAGAACTAAAAATTGGGTTAATAGAAAGTTAAGAGTCGTGGACACAACTCTGGAATTGAAAGATTTTGGGCGTGTGGTTTCAATACTACTAGGCACGAGGATGAGGGGTTTAATCTTGATGGGCAGGTGGTACCTAGAAGGACACCCTTCGGTAGTTGGTGTCAATGTTGCAGAAGGATGGTGATATCGATGAAGATGTGAGCCAGCGAATCAACCCCGGATGGATGATGTGGAACCAAGCTTCAGGCGTTCTTTGTATAAGAGAGTGCCACAAAAGCGAAAAGACATGTTCTAGGGGACGGCGATTCGACCTGCAATGTTGTATGGCATAGAATGTTGGCCAACTAAAAGGAAACATGTCCAACAGTTAGGTGTAGTAGAGATGCCCATGTTGAGATGGATATGTGGTCACACAAGAAATGATCAGGTCTGGAATGATATGTGTGATAGAGTTGGATAGCGCCGACTGAAGATAAGATTGTCCAACATCGTCTAAGATGGTTTGGCAAGCCTCTAGAAGCATCGGTGCATAGCGGAAGGATAAGGCGTGAGAATAATGTGAACGGTGGTCTGTGTAGCGGCCCGGGACCGGCACTATGCAGATCTAGCAACCTCCGCTAGCCTTCGCATAATACTGATCCGAAGTCGCCACCTTCACACAATGTAAACATGGAAACGTGCACCCCATATGGGTGGAGCGTCGGTATCACAGCACAAGTCACGAAAGAATCCACAACAACAACATATTTATATACAACAATTCCAGAGAGTCAAATTTAACGAGTAAATACAATAAGGGTCTTTCGACCAAGATACAACTCATAAAAGGGAAGCGAATATACCTTACATAGGTAAAGAATATAAATTTCCTTAAGAAGGATTTAAAGAAAAAAAGCAAAGGGCGTCCATATCCCTGCCCATACCGTTGTCTGTGTGATAACTAGCTAGCTTCATCTGTCAACAAATCTGTTCCCGATATGCTACCTTCTGATTTGCAGCAACTGAGGAAAAAAGTTGTAAATTCCCGTGGGACTGCGGCAGTGCGGGAGCCATCAGCTCGCCGACACAGATCTTGGAGCTTGGGCGGCGGCTAGGGTTTGGGGTGGAATGCCTCCCTCCAAACTATGAGTTCTCAAAAATGGGGGAGAGGGGGGGGGGGGGGGGGGGGGGGGGGGGGGTGTGCCTAATATAGCAGGGGCTAGCTGGGCTATGGCTGTGAAAAGGGAGATGGGCTGGCCATGAGGCAATTTTATTTATCAAAAAGTTTTATTGATTAAAAGGATGCAGTGATAGAAAACAAATTATTTGGGGCACCAAATGAACTCCGGATTGGATAAACTTTTATATGTGGCCTCTCTACATTATAACAAGGAGGCTACACAAAAATAATCAACCCATTTGGACTTTTTTTTTTTTTTCAAAAATAAATCCATTTAATTGAATAAATGTGTTTGAACGACAAGTGATAGCTAGGCTTGGGCTAAAATTGTGAAATAATTTGGGTAGCTCTCAAATATGACAAAAATGCTATGCGCCAAGTGTGGAGGTGGGTCTCCGGCTAAAACACCAAAAGGGAGAAGGGTGTACTTACTCACAATTTAATGAAATGGTAAAATAAAATATCCAGATTTATTTATTTAATTAATGCAGAATGATGTTTATGCTATGCTTATGATGCAATGATGACGCAAAAATAAATAACAATCAATTTCTAATTAGGTACTACCTCGGGCTGTTACAATTGGGGTCAACAAATAACTCAAAGCCCCCCGCAAAAAAAACAAAACAAAAAACAAATAACTCAAAGCCGGCGCCTGTTTTTTCTTCAATGTTTGTTGCACCAAAGGAAATGTGATGGATTTATGTCATTCTTCTCTCATTTTCTTCGTTTGTGTTGCTTACTTCATGTCCTATATCGGCTTCGTCATTTTTCCAGCTACCTTCTTGAGTTCTTCATTTCCTTAATTGTCTCTAATCCTTCTTGAGAAGTGCTTACCATGTTCGACTTTTTTAAATCTGGCACTCGAAGTCAAAGGCATTTTACTGGATCTTTTGTGCGGTATGACGGAAATATAGTGGTGCCACCAAAAAGACCTGATTATAGTAAATACCAGCTAAGAGCTACTTACCGCTAACAGTAGTGTAACTTGTACCTCTACCACATCAGACAAAAATGACAATGAACTATATTAAAACTGTCCATGCCTTATTTGAAATGACAAGAAGTTAAATCCGTTGAGTACCACTAATAGTGAAATGGTAGAGGTTATTACACTAGAAGGACCATGTAGTACATGTACTAATATTGTTTGGGGCACCTAGGTGCCTGGGCACCTAGGCCCGTTATGGCAAGTCAAATTTGTTCATGCATGTGTACAATCTACAATATAATGACTTTCCAAGTTTTGTTTGCATGTATCCAATCATTAATGGTCAATGATTTACTATTGGTTCCCTAGAAATTTTCCTTTCCAAACTAAAACCGCATGGTATTTTCCTATAATAGTGCACTCTATTATACGTTCAATAATAATATTTTGCTCATACCTCCCATTGCCTTCTAGAAAAAAGATGGCGCGCATATATATACCCATGATATTTCTGGTTATTCATGCATCCTTTATGTTTCTCACATTTTGAACATAGCTGCATTCCAAGATACCCAAGAGTATGTATATACCTAATGAAACAAAAGGGTATGTATATACCCTCTAAATTTTAGGGTATTAGGTATGGCAAAATAATACGAAACATCATCCCAAAGGTTTGTATGTATAATTAAGACATTTTTATGTATTTTCCTAATGTTTTACTTTTCAAGGTATCGAGTATTTAAAAAAATTAAGGCCAGGTCACACTTTTTGACGACTAATTTTACAAATGTACGCATGCAAGTTGATACCCACACCTGATTTTTTTTCTTCATATTTTGACCATAGATGCATATAAAGATACCCAAGGGTAAGTATATACCTAACGAAACAAAAAGGGTATGTATATACTCTGATTGTTTTAAGGTATCAGATATGCTTAAATAACACGAAACATCGTCCCAATGGGATTGTATGTACAATTAGGACATTCTTATGTATTTTTGTAATATTTTACTTGTCAAGGTGTCTAGTATTTTAAAAATTAAGGCCGGGTCACACTTCTTGACCACTAATTTACCTATACAAATTAAGGTGATTGAATAGTATAAAATGTGATCTTAATTATTTTTTACTTTGTGATGTGCATACCTCAGATGAATATATTATTCCGTGATATTGTGAAACAATCCTGACATACCTAAACCCGTGCTCACTTTTTCATTAATTTATTAACAACTGGCTACCATAGAAGGCACCGGGTATGAAAAAATAATTAATTGTTACGCTCTCATGCAAGACACAATTAATGGCGTGCATAAAGTAGGATGACCAATCAATAACTTAGTCGATGGTATTCATCTTCAACATGTAATAATCCCATTTCGATGTGATATATGGGTTATTCAACTCACTGTTTTTATCCTCAAGTTTAATTTCAGTTAATTGTTGTATTATATACGTCCAACTATTGACTAGTTAAGTTTTTTTAAGGACGCCGATAACTGCCACACGTGTGGCATATACGATATGCGCCCACACACCGTGTGTGGTGTGAGCAGGAGGCAACCCACATGGGCTGTGTGTGGGCGGATATTAGAATTGCCCACACGTGTGGGCGCAGCTACTTCGTGCCACACGCTCAACAAGTACTACTCATCTCCACCCCGTGTGTGTGGCACGATGCAAAAATGCCCACACGTCCTGACGCAGCTACGTTAGGTACCCCGCGAGATGACGATTTAGTTGCCATCCTGGTTGGCAGATGTAGTTATCTGGGATGGCAAGTGTAGTTGTAAAAGCATGGCAACTCTATCTGTTTTGGTTAACTATAGTTGCCATGTCTAATGTATGGTAGTTGCCGCGTGTAATCAAACCGTAGTTGCCGTGTGTGTGATTAACTATTTGCCACATATGGTCAAAACAGTAGTTGCCATTGTGTTTACCTAGTTGCCACGTGTGGTCCAACCATAGTTGCCATGTATTGTTAATCACAGTGTCCATGTGTGTTTATCTGGTTGCCACGTATGCGCAACTGCAGTTGCCGTGTAGCAAAGAATCACAGTTGCCATGTGTGTGTACCGAGTTGCCACGTTCGCGTAACTGCAGTTGCCATCCACAAGGTAGGAGTGTCGTGTGGGCGAAAAGCAGTTCGCCCACACAACGCAGCTGGCAAACAGCGTGGTGCGGGCGTGTGGGCAAACTCTCCAACGCCCACACACCAGCCCCGTCCTACGTGGCACACCAAATCCACCTTTTCGTGTCAAGATTCGTGCAAAAGACAATGAACGACGATCCAGGCGTGTGGGCGAGTTGGGTAACGCCCACACGTGTGGGCGTTAGTGTTTTCGTTTTTTTAATGAGAAACGGCATCTATTTAAGACCTATTGACCAGCTATTCAATTGTCCCTTTCAAACTGTCACTGATAGGTACCTCATCGTAATTGACGATCTTTGGAAAGAATCCGATTGGGATATCATCAGCAGTGCTTTGCCACGTAATAACAGAGGAAGTCGGATAATAGTAACAACACGCATCAGGAGTGTGGCTTGGTACACATGTTGTTCCAATGGTCTGATGCACGAGGTTAAGCCTCTGAACGAGCTAGATTCACAAATGCTTCTATTGCAAAGTGTTTTCGGCTCCAAGAACGGTTTGTGGCCAGACAATTTGAAGCAATCTCGTGATGAAATTTTGAGACGCTGTCAAGGTATACCATTCTTCATATCTGGTATGGCTGACTGGTTGAGAGAACAAGAAGAGGTCCAGAAATTCTATAGCAACGGTAGCCTGGACTGCCTGTTAGAAGAAGCTCCCCAATTTCCCAGACTGCTCAAGCAATTCGAACAAACATTGTATCCTACTTATGATGATCTTCCATACTGGTCGAAAGTATTGCTGCTATATATGAGCATGTTTCCTGAGGGTTATATGTTTAACAAGGATAATCTCATTCGTAAATGGATCGCCAAAGGGCTGAGTGGTTCGTACGAAGAAGCAGAGGCGTGTTTCTCCATGCTTATCGACAGGAACGTCGTCACGCGAGCAATAAACATTTGGGAGTGCACCCCTCAAGTGGAGGAAGATTGCCATTGGCAAGTAAATTATTTCATGTTGCAGTTCCTGGCTTACAGATTAGATGACAAGGGCTTTGCTTGTGCCAGCGGCATGCGCGCTGCTTCTCCAGAAGCAATGGGAAACAAGAAACTGCGGTGGTTATCTGTAAACCAGCCTGACCGGGAGCTCGAAATGCTTCTGAGTAGAAGAAGCAACCTTTCCCACTTCCACAACGCTCGTTCGCTATCTATATCCGGTGCGGTGGACGACCTACTATTCCCTCTTGATAAGTTTATCTATCTGGTGGTGTTGGACCTTGAAGGTTGGCAGTGCTTCAAGGACGAAGACATGTTGTTGATATGCAGCAGCAGGATGCTCCTTCTCCGTTATCTGAGCGTGAAGAATACAAGAGTCCGCAAGCTCCCGGCCAAGATCAAGGAGCTGCGCAGTCTGGAAACGTTGGACATGAGCCACACAGAGGTCAGTGAGCTCCCATCAGAAGCGTGCGAGTTGTCACGGTTGGAGACGCTGGACCTAAGGAGCACACTAGTCAGGCAGCTGCCGGAACAAATCCGGAAGATGCGGTCGATGAGGCATCTGCTCATTGGCGATTATGGAGTTGGCTGCAACGGTGGAACGACAATACCCGATGGGATTGGGTGTCTCTTGGATCTTCGTACTCTAGCAACCGTTCATCTAAGCGTATGCTCCGCAAGACTCGTAGAGGCGCTTGGTGGAATGGAGAAACTAACAGAGTTGGCCATAACATGGTCTTTTCACCAGTGCTCCGACAGAAGATACCAAGAAGCTCTGCACTGTTCCTTTCAAAAATGGCGGGGGCTCAAGTCTCTGTCGATCCATGGCGGACAAGGTTCTTGCGTTGAGTTCCTAGATTCTCTGCCTGATCAAGGTCGGTCCAATGATCTTGAGAAATTGAAGGTGACGGGTGGTGGAAGGTTCGTCAGGCTTCCACAATGGTTCCAGGGGCTCGATTGCCTTGCTTTTGTGGAGATCACCGTTTTGAGGCTAGTGACAGAAGATCTGAGTATCCTAACAGACTTGCCGAGCTTGGAGCACCTTTCGCTCGGTCTGGATTTCCTCCCAGAGGAAGCAATAGTGATTGGCAGGGCTGGGTTCCGCAAGCTTGAGAGGTTGTGCATTGGCTGCCGATTCCCATGGCTCACTTGCAGCCAAGGTGCCATGCAGAGGTTAAGATATCTCGAGATGAAGATTGGCGGACACCCAGTGAGTCGATCAGGCAGCGTTCTTGCGGGTATCAACAACCTCTGCTCCGTGTCGGAGGTGTCCATCCATTACAACGTACGGTACAGCAACAACCGTGGTGTCATCTTGACGATCGAGACGGTGAGAAAGGAAGTAGCTGAGCATCTGAACCCGATCAGCGTATTTGTCAACGGCATACAAGATCAAGATGAGAATTTTGAGGCAGTTGCAGGGATCAGTGGCGATGGGGGTGTTGAAGGGTTGCATTAGGGGGCTGGTCCAGTGTCCAATCACAACTTTTGGTCTCTACATGCGGGCATGGCCTGGTCATTATGGTTGACCAGAAATGACAGGCGTTTAATCGTGAAGTTTCCTCTTCTGTGACTATAGAGCGGTGGCTCTGGTGCTTCAGCGGACAGCCCTCCTACCAGCAAAGCGACGGGAAGCGGTCTCTAAGATCTAACTCATCTTGCTGGTTGACCGAGCGGTTCGGAGTGGTGAGATTGATGTTCTTCGCTGTGGACTGTACGAGTCATTTACCTGGAGCTTTTGTAATGGCGCAGTCCCGCCTCTTCTATGTTTTCGCTGTTACGATGGTACAAAGGCGTAGGTCAGCTCTTCGTATTCAGAAAATATCCTTCTAGTTATCCGTTGCTTATGTACCACAAGCAGGTCAATGCCCTGGCAAGGACATCCTTTCTGTTTCTAGCATGATTTCCTTCATGCTTCTTTCTGTAAAAGAAAAGAAAATAACTCCATGCCCGTCCGTAGCCAGATTTCGTGGCAGTACTTGGTTAGCTTTTGTAGCGACCCGACCCGAATGGATCAAGTCTCTGTGTTTAAGTGTCATCTCTGGATCGGTATGCTGACACACACAGTACTCGAGAATTTATAACAGAGGTAAATCACATGTATAAAGTAACGTAAATATTATTACCTCAATCCAAATAGCGGAAGTAACAACAAAGTTGTGGATTCCCATCAACACCAACGGCAAAGTTGAGTATAGAAATTGTAACCCTAACGTATCACTTACTCGTCGTAAGATTCCTGCAACATGAGACGTTGCAGCTACAAAGGGTCAGTATATTGAATGTACTGGCAAATTCACACCATAGGTTAATGAAGAATGATAACTATCACTACATGCATATATGGCTGGTGGAAAGCTCTACGGTTATAATATTTTTGCGAAAAGCCAATTTTTCCCTACTCCAAAGGAATATATTTTATTTAACTACAAAGTTGGTTGAAAATATTGAGAAGGTTCCTCTAACTCAATCCCAAATTAACATCAATAACCCAACAAATTATTTAAGTAACGTGATGAGATCAATATGATAATCCAAGTACCAGAGACTCAAGATTGTCCATAACCGGGGACACAGCTAACCATGATTAGTTTGTACACTCTGCAGAGGTTTGCACACTTTTCCCCACAAGACTCGATCTCCTCCGTTGGATTTCTCGCACTACATGGTGTTTGAGAAACGGATGATCGAGACATAATCTTTCAGAAGCATTTACTCTCTACTCCGGGCAGACCGTTACACCTACAATCCCCCTACATCTGCTAGTCCATCTCTTCAAGAGCTCACACAACTTACTCAACTATGCCAGAGCCCATAATGGCTTGTGGCTGCACACGGAAGTTTCTAGCATGAACAATCTTATGATCCCTTTGAGCCTGGGTGGCATTCCATAGGGTGATCACACGGGTCCTCCGGGATCCCCTTGGGCAAGCACTGGGTTCTCCAGGTGCCCGGGCAAACCACTGAGTGCTCCAGGGTGCCCCAACCATTCCACCCAGATGTGTATTAAAGTAGCCACCACATCTGTCATGGATTCACTCACCCAAACCACGTCTACGAGCATAGCATAGCAGTGTAAGCATAACGTAGAGTAACTCCCAAGGTTTGAATGCAGGACAATAGGTTCCTACCTCATCAACTACTTCCCAATACCCACGTGTTATCAAGTCCTAACCATGCAATGTTTGAGGATTGAAACTAATGCATAAAAACTGGGTATGAAAGGGATATGATCAAAGTGTGAACTTGCATGTACTGTTGATGAAGATGATTCGCACTCATAACTCTTGATAGGTCTACTCGTCACACTCCGGTCAATCTATCGTAAGCAATCAATGGTAACCACACATAAGCAATCACTCAAAAGATTGGGAAGAACGAAGAAGACAATTCGGAAAGCATCAAAACCAAGAAAATAACTCTTTGCAACATAAACAATTTCTAACAGTACCAAAATTATGTGAATTTGGCCTTATCAGAAAGTTTAGGTCAAGAGCTTTAATTTGCAAAAAGAATCAACTAAATCGGAGTTATAAAACTTAAGTTATGATCAAACGAAGTTCAAATACAAAACTGTTTGAATTCAAATTTTAAAACCTTCAAAAATATGTTTAAGTTGGATTACTGGATAGAGGGAATCATAACGAAGACGTGAGCGTTGGTTTCGTTGGATTTGAATAAACGAGTAAAAAGTAACAAAGGTTTGAAGATTAGGGACTAATCTGTAAATAAAATATTCACGAATGGGTCTCTGGCCGAAATTAAAAGGAAAAGGAAAAATACTAAACAACAAACGTTCGCTGCCGAATGCTAACTAACGAATCTTTCCGCTCCAGATCCTAAACGAGCGAACGTCCACTAATAAAAAAACCGTTCGGGAAAAACCGAAGAAAACAAAAATAAACCGGGGCGGCTCGGCGGTTTTACCGGCGGTTTTCGTCGGTTTTTCTTCGTCGACGGCGGCGAGGTCAACGACGAGGCGGGACGGCGGCTCCGGCGAGCGAGGCAGCTCCGGCTCCGGCAGTAGGCGGCGCGGGCGTCGGCGCAAGCAGCGGCGGCAGCGAGGCGCGACTGTGGCGGCGGAGAGCGGTGGCGTGCAGCAGCGGGCGGCGGCGGCGCAGATCTTGTCGGCGGCGGCGCGGTGGTTTGCGGCGCGGGCGGCGGCTCGGCGGCGAGAAGTGAGGCGGCGAGGAGAGAGAAGAGAGAGGGGGCCGGGGCTCCGGATTTATATGCGGGAGGAGGCGGCGCGGTGCTTGCGGGAGGGGCAACGGCGGCGGTGTCCGCGCCGGACACGGGCGGCGGCGGGGCGTGCAGCGCCCGGACTCGGGGCGAAGGCGGGGCCCGGTTTGGGCCGGCTGGCTGGCTGGGCCGTGGCCCAGTCGGTCGGCGCGAGAGAGTTTTGTTTTTTTTCTTAAAAAACATTTTCTCAGGCAAATAAAAACCGAATAAATAAATAAATAAATATATATATATATATATTATATAGGCATATAATATATCAAAATTTTCAGAAAAAGATTTCCTACAGCATGAACATTTTCTAGAGTCAAATAAAATCCACACAAATTTAAAGAAAGCCAAGAGTGCTACTGCTCTAATAAAATCCAACAAAAAATCATTTTAAAAATACCAAAATGAATTCAAATTTATTTCTCTTCAATTTTCTATTGTAGGGAATCATGTTACCCTATTTTCCATGTATTTTATTTTTGGAGAAAAATAATTTGAATAAAACCCAAATAACTCCAAATTAAAAATAATTTCTAAAAGGACTTTGAATTTGATTCTTTGAAACTCCCAACTCATATTTCATATGTTTTGAAGAAGTCATTTTATCTTCGCTCATGAAAATCATTGAGTTGCATAAAGTTTCAGAATTGGAAATATTCTCAAATGAAATTCAAATATTTTCAACACCCCTTGTCATTTAAATAAATGGAAAAAGTCATGTCATCTTCTCTCCAGGGTTTTGTGGTGAAAAGAATTTGAATTCATGGAGATCATAAAAGCAAAAATGAAAGTTTGGGAAAGTCCTTTTATTCCCTCTCATTTAACTTTCAAAAAGTTTCGAACTTCACTCAACTTCACACAATCAATCAGACAATCAATCATAACTATCTATTTATTATAACATTCCAAAATTTAGAATTTTGGGATGTTACAGCTTTCCATAAAAAGCTGGGATGTAAGAGCATCCATAGCCACATAGCTAAACCGGCGGACGCGACTGGCCGCGTCCGACGAACAGCGACACACACCTTTAACTTTTATTTTCACATCCAGATACCTCAATTAGCAAACTCCAAATCCATATTATACATGCATCATAAACTTTTGATACAACCGGACGTCCGGCTATTACATCAATACATGTCATTCGACTACAAAAATTGACATGTTCTACATATATACTACATACTAGGCTATGGACAAAGATCATCTACGCTTGCCCTTGTCGGCACTCTTTGTGTCCGATGCGGAAGTAGCAGTCGGAGACGCAATATGAATCAAGCCGGATCTCCTCCTCCCTTAGTTGTCCGCCCGTCACTGTCCTCCTCCTCTTTGGGGGGCAGTCCGTCCATGGCTCTTATCGTCTGGGCTTGCACTCGGGCGTGTGCGTGCGTGTTCCTCCTCTGTTGCTTCTGGAGGATGTGGAACTGATGGCTTCCTCTTCCGCAGTGGCATGCGTCGTTGCATCCGCCGCCTCCGCCACATCGACAACGAGGTAGGACGTGCGCTCCTAGACTCTCTGCTTGTTATAACAGGCACATCGGTCCTTGTAACCCTCGTACTCCTTCGGACCTGAGAGGGACGGCGGCAGACCTCAAGCTTTTAGCTATGGCGGACCCAAAAGCCAGTTGCGCCGACGCAATGGATTCCTGCCAGATCGAATCCGACCTAGGTCGGGCGCACTCCTGCCGGGAGCGACGAAGGGCCATGCGGACGGCCATAGCCGCCTCCTCCACTCATGGGACGACACCCTAGTCGACTGACCGGGAGTGGTCAGAGTCAGATCTGCTATCCGCCATGTCGAACAAGGCCAGAGATTTCCATACGGGAGCTTGGGGCAGAGTAGAGTGGAGTGGCTAGGGTTTGGTCCGGGGAGCAGATGGGACGAATATATGTGGGGTCAGGGTGGGCTAACATGAGCCTGATCTGATGTGGCGGACACGTCCGAGCGCACTCAGGCCACCCCATATCCACCCTAGATTTGGGTTGCATATGATGGGTGCCGGTCTGCCCGGGCATTTCGGGCCGATACGAGGGTCCGTCTGAGTCATTTTCTTGACCAGTTAGTGATTGGGCCATCTGCCCGGGAGTATAGGGGGTGTTGGGGCATCTCTAATAATCAAACTCTTTGATTCAAATTCAAAGTTTATGGGACCTTTAAAAAAGTGGATTAAGTTGACCCCTCAAATTCATCATTGTTTACATGTTATGCTAAATCATTGCATATATTGGTACAATGTTAGAGGCATTCATTTGTATACATAATTTATATTCTGAGTTATGAGTAAATAGAAGTGTGATGTCATTTAGAGTATTGCCCCTACCTTGCAAGGAATAATAGGTCAAAAGTGTCAAAAAAGAGCGAGAAAATAAAGAGAGAGGGGGCACACTACTATCATTTATACACACTTGTGCTTCAAACTAGCACATGTTCTTCATATATACATATCATTTTCATACTAGTGGGGATCTCTTACATTATAGAACTTGGCTTGTATATTTCGATGACGAGCTTACTCAATATGCTCGAGGTCTTCATGAGCAAGAAAGTTGGATGCAAACTCCATTTTAGTTCATTTGGGAAGCTTTCATACATTCATAGTTCTAGTGCATCTGTTGCATGGCAATCACTACTCCTGACATTAATATCGACCGAAAGGTCCCTCCATTGCCTATTGGTCACTTGCTTTAGTGTGATACTTTCTTAATTTTTGTCTTCTTATAATTTCTTACCATCATTCTAAAATGTTAAAGGGTCTTAGTTTGCGCTCAAGTATTGCGTTGGGGTTTAGTAGTTGGTTCGAGGTGAGTGTAGCCTCTGTGCTTGCTCATGCGTGCGGATCCTCACGATTTAACTGGTTTTATATGAGGATGACTTAGTGTGCTATGCTCTCGATGATATACCTATTAAATCAGTGCGGAGCTGCTTTCTTTAGCATCTTTATTCTTGAAAGAGAATGATTGTTTATCTATATGCTCATGTATCATTGTTTTACTGTCAAATTCATAGATTATGCCATGAATCATTTTATCCCGAGTTCACAAACACCTTACATCATTTGATCAAGATTATGCTAGGTATCATTCCACTTCAAAAATTATCTTCGTTTTATCATATACCTACTCGAGGATCAGTAGGATTAGGCTTGGGGATGTTGTTACGTCTCAAACGTGTCTATAATTTTTAGTGTTTCATTCTATTATATTGTCACTTTGAACAATTTTTTATATCAATTTATATTTTTTTGGACTAACGTATTAATTCAGGGTCTAGAGCCGGTTGTTGTTTTCTCCTCGTTTTTTACTTTTCAAAAATATATGTCTATGAGGTAAAAAAATACTTGGGGATTTAATACGATTTTTTTCACGACATGAGGGGTACAAAACATACGGGAGGCAGACGAGAGGAGCCATTGGGGCTCCACAGGGTCACTTGGCGCGGCTAGGGGGTGCCCCGTGCCTTAGGCCGCGTGGGCCCCTTGCTACTTCTGATAGGCATTAGGATTTCTCCGAAGAGGAAGGGTGATGTAGTATAGTAGTAGATAATATTTCTCTCAATTAAGAACTAAGCTTTATCAAACTAGTAGGAGACACCATACAAATACTATAAGCAGTACATGCACACACACAAAGCAAATACTTGCACCCAACGCGGGCAAGATGGTTGTCAATCCCCTTGTACTCCTTAATTGCAAAGATTAAATCTGATAGTGGTAGATAGATAAAAAAGGAAAATAAAAGTAAATAAATTGCAAAAAGTATTTTTTTTAGGATTTTAGTAAATATAAACACTACAAAATTTGCTCTATTTTTCGAGGTTTAACTTGTGTCACGTAAAACCATTTTTCGTCACGGAAAATGTACTGGTGATGTTTTTCGGCCGTCACCCCCACCGTCACCGAAGCGCCATCATAAAAAATAAAATCTTGATGGTACCACTCCCCCTGTCACGCAAGATCGCATCTTAGGTGACTAATAAAAATTCATCGCCGAAGCTATCTTCTGCTACGGCCCAAAAATGTCACTAGAACTGCCATCATATCCGACCTGCTCGTCCATCACCGCTGTTTTCGGTGACAGTACATCCGAGACGAGCAACCGACCAACCATGTTTGACCAGTCAACATTTCTGACATACAAGCCCATAATATGTTAATGTGACACCTTATAGCTGGGTCCGGTCAAGGTTTTATCACCGATGGTGCCTGTTGGTAATAAGTCGGGCGTCAGTTTTGATCGGTCAACACCGCTGACATATGGGCCCAAAAATTGCTGACGTGGCTTCTTACATGTGGGACCAGATGTGGGTGACGTGGCTGCTTACATGTGGGTCCATACGTTGGTGACGGTATCCATAATTGTCACAATTTGTACACTCTGATAATTTGTTTTACATTTAAATTTGCTGCCAAATTGGAATATTTCATTATTTTCTCTCACAACTTTGATTCATAATTGGGGACATTACAATTAAGAACCATGGGACAAAGTATCACACACCAAAATATGACACTTGTCAGCTTCAACTGCATCCTGTTGCTCTTGAATGGCCTTGATGACAACTTTAGTTCTTCCTGCAAGTCTAATAGGGCATTGCAACTTCATTGTAGTCTAACCAGGCCATTTTGAAACCTTCGAGTTCATCCCTGTGCTCTGGCAAGGCCTTCTTGACCGATTCAAGTTCTTGCTGCTGCTCTGCGAGGGTCGTCTTGCTAGCTTGAAGTTCTTCCTGCTACTTTGCTAGCTTGGGCCTTCTTGACAACTTCAAGGTCTCCCTATTGATCTAGAGGTTCCTCCTTGCCAGCTTCAGGCTCCTCATGCTGCTCGGCCAGGGCCTTGTTGACAACTTCAAGGTCTCCGTGCTGCTCTTGCAGGGCCTCCTTACCAGCTTCAGGATCTTGATGCTGCTCTACCAGGGCCTCCTTGCCAGTTCTTGCCTCCATATGCACCTCTGCTAGGGCCTCCTTGATAGGTTCAGCTTCTTCATGTTGATATGCTACGCCCCCTTCACAGCTTCAGCCTCTTCATGTTGATCTGCCATGGCCTCCTTGACAGCAATAGGCTCTTGTTCCTCTGCCAAAGCATTCTTTACTACTTCAGGTTATTTATGCTGCATCTTCATAGGTCCAATTTCTTCATGCCATCCTCCTAGACTCGCATTCAGCTCAGCATACGTGAATTCCAACTCTCCCTATAGAAATCATATATCCATGTTATCGATGTGGTTTAATATTTAGGTATTGCACAATTCCAAAATATTAATGCGTATGCAACAATATGTAGTGGTAAAGTAAACCAAGATAGTATATGGATTTAAATATCCTTTTCAAATAAGTGTTGAGAGGGTAAAAAGTATGATGACTAACCAGTTCAACCCGCTTTCTCTTGATACGATTGAGCTTTGCGTAACAGTCATATCTCCTTCCTTTTTATCATAGAAATATGCCTGCTAAGATGTAATTCAACATATTAGATTATAATCTACATTTTACAGTACCTTTTTGAATGTCAAACTATATAAACATATTTTCACTAGAGTTGTAGGGTTTTCCTTCTCGCTTTCTTTGAGACATGTAATCATATTTTCAACATAGGCCAGCTGCTCAATAGTTGGTTCATATTCATCTTTTCACATGCATCACTTCTTTGGTTTGAGACTCGTTATCCTTGTTGGGGACTACTTGAATAATCCACAATTTCATTGGTGAAATTTTGGCAGATCCTGTACAACGATGATGGCAATTAAACATGTACGTACTTGCTGTTATATGAAGTAAAAACTAGTAATTTGTACATTGTCAACCAAATTTACTCCATAGAAAAAGCAATATGAAAGGGCATAATCACTGAACCAGAACAACATAGGATCAAAGTCTGGTGAAACAATTTCCATGGATTTTTTTGGACAAACATGAAGCTCATCAATAAAGTAAAATGAGTAATTAGTTGATAGATTAGATCTTATGATCTTCCATTTAATTAGAACATCATACCCATACTAGAAAAATCCTAACCATACTAGAACCCAAAATAGAATGACCCGCAATCTTAACCGGATAAGAACCCTAAAAGTTGTACTAGTACAAGTAACACAATCTTAGATTGCATCTCCAACTCAACAAGGAACTAGATGCGCAAATCTAGATGGATGTGAAAATTTGATGTGGGGAGGGGGGGTGTGACCTCGCCAAGTAAGGTGAGGTATTGGAGTACTTTTACCTACAAAGTGGATGGAGTCCATCGTAATGCCATGGGTCATGTCATGCGCCATGATGGGACCGAATGATTTGTTGCGGTGGACCTAGAGCCACCGGCGCAGGGGCGGGGTGTTGGGATGTTGGAAATATGCCCTAGAGGCAATAATAAATTGGTTATTATTATATTTCCTTGTTCATGATAATCGTTTATTACCCATGCTAGAATTGTATTGATAGGAAACTCAGATACATGTGTGGATACATAGACAACACCATGTCCCTAGTAAGCCTCTAGTTGACTAGCTCGTTGATCAATAGATGGTTACGGTTTCCTGACCATGGACATTGGATGTCGTTGATAACGAGATCACATCATTAGGAGAATGATGTGATGGACAAGACCCAATCCTAAGCCTAGCACAAGATCGTGTAGTTCGTTTGCTAAGAGCTTTTCTAATGTCAAGTATCATTTCCTTAGACCATGAGATTGTGCAACTCCCGGATACCGTAGGAATGCTTTGGGTGTACCAAACGTCACAACGTAACTGGGTGGCTATAAAGGTGCATTACAGGTATCTCCGAAAGTGTCTGTTGGGTTGGCACGAATCGAGACTGGGATTTGTCACTCCGTGTAAACGGAGAGGTATCTCTGGGCCCACTCGGTAGGACATCATCATAATGTGCACAATGTGACCAAGGAGTTGATCACGGGATGATGTGTTACGGAACGAGTAAAGAGACTTGCCGGTAACGAGATTGAACAAGGTATCGGGATACCGATGATCGAATCTCGGGCAAGTAACATACCGATAGACAAAGGGAATTGTATACGGGATTGATTGAATCCCCGACATCGTGGTTCATCCGATGAGATCATCGTGGAACATGTGGGAGCCAACATGGGTATCCAGATCCCGCTGTTGGTTATTGACCGGAGAGTCATCTCGATCATGTCTGCGTGTCTCCGGAACCCGTAGGGTGTACACACTTAAGGTTCGGTGATGCTAGGGTTGTAGAGATATTAGTATGCGGTAACCCAAAAGTTGTTCGGAGTCCCGGACGTCACGAGGAGTTCCGGAATGGTCCGGAGGTGAAGAATTATATATAGGAAGTCCAGTTTCGGCCACCGGGAAAGTTTCGGGGGTTATCGGTATTGTACCGGGACCACCGGAAGGGTCCCGGGGGTCCACCGGGTGGGGCCACCTATCCCGGAGGGCCCCATGGGCTGAAGTGGGAGGGGAAACAGCCCCTAGTGGGCTGGTGCGCCCCCCATGGGCCTCCCCCTGCGCCTAGGGTTTGGAAACCCTGGGGGTGGGGGGCGCCCCACCTGGCTTGGGGGGCAAGTTTCCCCCCTTGGCCGCCGCCCCCCCTTGTAGATGGGATCTCCAGGGCCGGCGCCCCCCCAGGGGGCCTATATATAGTGGGGGGAGGGAGGGCAGCAGTACCCTAGCCCCTGGCGCCTCGCTCTCCCTCCCGTTAGTGCTTGGCGAAGCCCTGCCGGGATCCCCGCTACTTCCACCACCACGCCGTCGTGCTGCTGGATCTCCATCAACCTCTCCTCCCCCCTTGCTGGATCAAGAAGGAGGAGATGTCGCTGCTCCGTACGTGTGTTGAACGCGAAGGTGCCGTCCGTTCGGCGCTAGGATCATCGGTGATTTGGATCACGACGAGTATGACTCCATCAACCCCGTTCTCTTGAACGCTTCCGCTCGCGATCTACAAGGGTATGTAGATGCACTCCTTCCCTCTCGTTGCTAGTAGACTCCATAGATTGATCTTGGTGATGCATTGAAAATTTTGAATTTCTGCTACGTTCCCCAACAGTGGCATCATGAGCTAGGTCTATGCGTAGTTTCTATGCACGAGTAGAACACAAAGTAGTTGTGGGCATCGATTTTGTCAATTTACTTGCCGTTACTAGTCTTATCTTGATTCGGCGGCATCGTGGGATGAAGCGGCCCGGACCGACCTTACACGTACTCTTACGTGAGACAGGTTCCACCGACTGACATGCACTAGTTGCATAAGGTGGCTAGCAGGTGTCTGTCTCTCCCACTTTAGTCGGATCGGATTCGATGAAAAGGGTCCTTATGAAGGGTAAATAGAAATTGGCATATCACGTTGTGGCTTTTGCGTAGGTAAGAAACGTTCTTGCTAGAATCCCATAGCAGCCACGTAAAACATGCAACAACAATTAGAGGACGTCTAACTTGTTTTTGCAGGGTATGCTATGTGATGTGATATGGCCAAAAGGATGTGATGAATGATATATGTGATGTATGAGATTGATCATGTTCTTGTAATAGGAATCACGACTTGCATGTCGATGAGTATGACAACCGGCAGGAGCCATAGGAGTTGTCTTAATTTATTGTATGACCTGCGTGTCAATGAAAATGCCATGTAATTACTTTACTTTATTGCTAACCGTTAGCCATAGTAGTAGAAGTAATAGTTGGCGAGACAACTTCATGAAGACACGATGATGGAGATCATGATGACGGAGATCATGGTGTCATGCCGGTGACGAAGGTGATCATGCCGCGCCTCGAAGATGGAGATCAAAGGCGCAGGATGATATTGGCCATATCACGTCACTTTATGATTTGCATGTGATGTTTGTCAAGTTTACATCTTATTTGCTTAGAACGACGGTAGCATAAATAAGATGATCCCTCACTAAAATTTCAAGAGACGTGTTCCCCCTAACTGTGCACCGTTGCGAAGGTTCGTTGTTTCGAAGCACCACGTGATGATCGGGTGTGATAGATTCTAACGTTCGAATACAACGGGTGTTGACGAGCCTAGCATGTACAGACATGGCCTCGGAACACATGCAAGACACTTAGGTTGACTTGACGAGCCTAGCATGTACAGACATGGCCTCGGAACACAAGAGATCGAAAGGTCGAACATGAGTCGTATAGTAGATACGATCAACATGGAGATGTTCACCGATGATGACTAGTCCGTCTCACGTGATGATCGGACACGGCCTAGTTTGACTCGGATCATGTATCACTTAGGTGACTAGAGGGATGTCTATCTGAGTGGGAGTTCATTAAATAATCGGATGAACTTAATTCATGAACATAGTCAAAAGGTCTTTGCAAATTATGTCATAGCTTACGCTTTAGTTCTACTGTTTAAAATATGTTCCTAGAGAAAATTTAGTTGAAAGTTGGTAGTAGCAATTATGCGGACTGGGTCCGTAAACTGAGGATTGTCCTCATTGCTGCACAGAAGGCTTATGTCCTTAATGCACCGCTTGGTGTGCTGAACCTCAGCGTCGTCCGTAGATGTTGCGAAACATCTGACATACACGTTTTGATGACTACGTGATAGTTCAGTGCGTAATGCTAACGGTTTAGAATTGTGGCACCAAAGACGTTTTGAAACGTCGCAGAACATATGAGATGTTCCGAAGACTGAAATTGGGATTTCAGACTAGTGCCCACGTCAAGAGGTATGAGACCTCTGACAAGTTTCTTAAGCCTGCAGACTAAGGGAGAAAAGCTCAATCGTTGAGCATGTGCTCAGATTGTCTGAGTGCCACAATCGCTTGAATCGAGTGGGAGTTAATCTTCCAGATGAGATAGTGATGGTTCTCCATAGTCACTGCCACCAAGCTATAAGAGCTTCGTGATGAACTATAACATATCAGGGATAGATATGATGATCCTTGAGCTATTCGCGATGTTTGACACCGCGAAAGTAGAAATCAAATAGGAGCATCAATTGTTGATGGTTAATAAAACCACTAGTTTCAAGAAGGGCAAGGGCAAAAGGGATACTTCATGAAACAGCAAATCATTTGCTTCTCTAGTGGAGAATCCCAAGGTTGAACCCAAACCCGAGACTAAGTGCTTCTGTAATGAGGGGAACGGTCACTGAACGGAACTACCCTAGATACTTGGTAGATGAGAAGGCAGGCAAGGTCGACAGAAGTATATTGGATATACATTATATGAATGTGTACTTTACTAGTACTCCTAGCAGCACCAGGGTATTAGATACCGGTTCGGTTGCTAAGTGTTAGTAACTCGAAATAAAAGCTGCGGAATAAACGGAGACTAGCTAAAGGTGAGATGACGATATGTGTTGGAAGTCTTTCCAAGGTTGATGTGATCAAGCATCGCATGCTCCCTCTACCATCGAGATTTGGTGTTTGCGTTGAGCATGATTGGATTATGTTTATCGCAATACGGTTATTCATTTAAGGAGAATAATGGTTACTCTGTTTATTTGAATAATACCTTCAATGGTCTTGCACCTAAAATGAATCTCGATCGCAGTGATACACATGTTCGTGCCAAAAGATATAAAATAGTAATGATAGTACCACATACTTGTGGCACTGCCATTTGAGTCATATTGGTATAGAACGCATGAAGAAGCTCCATGTAGATGGATCTTTGGACTCATTCGTTTTTGAAAAGATTGAGAGATGCGAACCATGTCTATTGGTATATATGCATGAAGAAACTCCATGCAGATGGATCGTTTGGACTCACTTGATTTTGAATCACTTGAGACATGCAAATCATACCACATGGGCAAGATGACTGAAAGGCCTCGTTTTCAGTAAGATGGAACAAGAGAGCAACTTATTGGAAGTAATACATTTTGATGTATGCAGTCCAATGAGTGCTGAGGCATGCAGTGGATATCGTTATGTTCTTACTTCACAGATGATTTGAGTAGATGCTGAGTGTATTTACTTGATGAAACACAAGTCTGAATTATTGAAAGGTTCAAGTAATTTCAGGGTGAAGTTGAAGATCGTCGTGACAAGAGGATAAAATGTCTGTGATATGATCATAGAGATGAGTATCTGAGTTACGAGTTTGGCACACAATTAAGACATTGTGGAAAGTGTTTCACAATTAATACCGCCTGGAACACCACAGTGTGATGGTGTGTCAGAACATCATAACTACACCCTATTGGATATGGTGCATACCATGATGTCTCTTATCGAATTACCACTATCGTTTATGGGTTAGGCATTAGAGATAACCGCATTCACTTTAAAAGGGGCACCACGCAATTCCGTTGAGACGACACTGTTTAGAGAAACCTAAGTCGTCGTTTCTTAAAAGTTTGGGGCTGCGATGCTTATGTGAAAAAGTTTCAAGCTGATAAGCTCGAACCCAAAGCGGATAAATGCATCTTCATAGAAAACCCAAAACAGTTGGGTATACCTCCTATTTCAGATCTAGAAGCAAAAGTAATTGCTTCTAGAAACGAGTCCTTTCTCGAGGAAAAGTTTCTCTCGAAAGAATTGAGTGGGAGGATGGTGGAGACTTGATAAGGTTATTGAACCGTCACTTCAACTAGTGTGTAGCAGGGCACAGGAAGTTGTTCCTGTGGCACCTACACCAATTGAAGTGGAAGCTTATGATAGTGATCATGAAACTTCGGATCAAGTCACTACCAAACCTCGTAGGACGACGAGGATGCGTGCTACTTCAGAGTGGTATGTGATCCTGTCTTAGATATCATGTTGTTAGACAATACTGAACCTACGAGGTATGGAGAAGCGATGGTGGGCCCATATTCCGACAAATGGTTTGAAGCCATGAAATCCGAGATAGGATCCATGTATCAGAACAAAGCATGGACTTTGGTGAACTTGCCCGATGATCGGCAAACCATTGAGATAAATGGATCTTTAAGAAGAAGACGGACATGGACGGTAATGTTACCGTCTATGAAGCTCGACTTGTGGCAGAGAGTATTTTCACAAGTTCAAGGAGTTGACTACGTTCAGATTTTCTCATCCGTGGCGATGCTTAAGTCCGTCGGAATCATGTTAGCATTAGCTGCATTTATGAAATCTGGCAGATGGATGTCAAAAACAAGTTTCCTTACCAGTTTTCGTAAGGAAAGGTTGTATGTGATACAATCAGAAAGGTTTTGTCGATCCTAAGGATGCTAAAAGGTATGCTAGCTCCAGCGATCCTTCCATGGACTAGAGCAAGCATCTCGGAGTCAGAATATACGCTTTGATGAAGTGATCAAAGTTTTTGGGTTTATACAAAGTTTGTTAGAAACTTGTATTTACAATAAAGTGAGTGGGAGCGCTACAACATTTCTGATAAGTATATGTGAATGACATATTGTTGATCCGAAATGATGTAAAATTTCTGGAAAGCATAAAGGGTTGTTTGAAAGGAGTTTTTCAAAGGAAGACCTGGATAAAGCTGCTTACATATTGGGCATCAAGATCTATAGAGATAGATCAAGACGCCTGATGATACTTTCAAAGAACGCACACCTTGACATGATTTTGAAAGAGTTCAAAATAGATCAGCAAAGAAGGAGTTCTTGGCTGTGTTACAAGGTGTGAGTATTGAGTAAGACTCAAGACCTGACCACAGCAGAAGAGAGAGAAAGGACGAAGGTCGTCCCCTATGCTTTAGACGTAGGCTCTACAGTATGCTATGCTGTGTACCGCACATGAAGTGTGCCTTGCCATGAGTTGGTCAAGGGGTACAATAGTGATCCGGGAATGGATCACATGACAGCGGTCGAACTTATCCTTAGTATCTAGTGGACTAAGGAATTTTCTCGATTATGGAGGTGAAAAGGAGTTCGTCGTAAAGGGTTACGTCGATGCGAACTTTGACACTAATCCGGATGACTCTGAGTAGTAAACCGGATTCGTATAGTAGAGCAGTTATTTGAAATGGCTCCAAGTAGCGCGTGGTAGCATCCACAAGATGACATAGATATTCGTAAAGCACACACGGATCTGAAAGGTTCAGACCCGTTGACTAATAACCTCTCTCACAAGCATAACATGATCAAACCAGAACTCATTGAGTGGTAATCACATAGTGATGTGAACTAGATTGTTGACTCTAGTAAACTCTTTGGATGTTGGTCACATGGTGATGTGACCTGTGAGTGTTAATCACATGGTGATGTGAACTAGATTATTGACTCTAGTGCAAGTGGGAGACTGTTGGAAATATGCCCTAGAGGCAATAATAAATTGGTTATTATTATATTTCCTTGTTCATGATAATCGTTTATTATCCATGCTAGAATTGTATTGATAGGAAACTCAGATACATGAGAGGATACATAGACAACACCATGTCCCTAGTAAGCCTCTAGTTGACTAGCTCGTTGATCAATAGATGGTTACGGTTTCCTGACCATGGACATTGGATGTCGTTGATAACGGGATCACATCATTAGGAGAATGATGTGATGGACAAGACCCAATCCTAAGCCTAGCACAAGATCGTGTAGTTCGTTTGCTAAGAGCTTTTCTAATGTCAAGTATCATTTCCTTAGACCATGAGATTGTGCAACTCCCAGATACCGTAGGAATGCTTTGGGTGTACCAAACGTCACAACGTAACTGGGTGGCTATAAAGGTGCATTACAGGTATCTCCAAAAGTGTCTGTTGGGTTGGCACGAATCGAGACTGGGATTTGTCACTCCGTGTAAACGGAGAGGTATCTCTGGGCCCACTCGGTAGGACATCATCATAATGTGCACAATGTGACCAAGGAGTTGATCACGGGATGATGTGTTACGGAACGAGTAAAGAGACTTGCCGGTAACGAGATTGAACAAGGTATCGGGATACCGACGATCGAATCTCGGGCAAGTAACATACCGATAGACAAAGGGAATTGTATACGGGATTGATTGAATCCCCGACATCGTGGTTCATCCGATGAGATCATCGTGGAACATGTGGGAGCCAACATGGGTATCCAGATCCTACTGTTGGTTATTGACCGGAGAGTCGTCTCGGTCATGTCTGCGTGTCTCCGGAACCCGTAGGGTCTACACACTTAAGGTTCGGTGATGCTAGGGTTGTAGAGATATTAGTATGCGGTAACCCGAAAGTTTTTCGGAGTCCCGGACGTCACGAGGAGTTCCGGAATGGTCCGGAGGTGAAGAATTATATATAGGAAGTCCAGTTTCGGCCACCGGGAAAGTTTCGGGGGTTATCGGTATTGTACCGGGACCACCGGAAGGGTCCCGGGGGTCCACCGGGTGGGGCCACCTATCCCGGAGGGCCCCATGGGCTGAAGTGGGAGCGGAACCAGCCCCTAGTGGGCTGGTGCGCCCCCCATGGGCCTCCCCCGCGCCTAGGGTTTAGAAACCCTGGGGGTGGGGGCGCCCCACCTGGCTTGGGGGGCAAGTTTCCCCCCTTGGCCGCCGCCCCCCCTTGTAGATGGGATCTCCAGGGCCGGCGCCCCCCAGGGGGCCTATATATAGTGGGGGGGGGGAGGGAGGGCAGCAGTACCCTAGCGCCTGGCGCCTCCCTCTCCCTCCCGTTAGTGCTTGGCGAAGCCCTGCCGGGATCCCCGCTACTTCCACCACCACGCCGTCGTGCTGCTGGATCTCCATCAACCTCTCCTCCCCCCTTGCTGGATCAAGAAGGAGGAGACGTCGCTGCTCCGTACGTGTGTTGAACGCGGAGGTGCCGTCCGTTTGGCACTAGGATCATCGGTGATTTGGATCACGACGAGTACGACTCCATCAACCCCGTTCTCTTGAACGCTTCCGCTCACGATCTACAAGGGTATGTAGATGCACTCCTTTCCTCTCGTTGCTAGTAAACTCCATAGATTTTTCTTGGTGATGCGTAGAAAATTTTGAATTTCTGCTACATTCCCCAACATGGGAAACATAGAAGAAAACAAAAAAATTCTCCCTATGAACACCTAGGAACAATATGAAGATGAATAAACAGTTTGGATCACGGTCGTTACCGACTCTGGAGTGTAGCGTAAGAAGATGATTCATTATAGATCATTCTTGGGGTCCCTCGAACCGTCGATGAACGATCCCGCGAACTGCTACTTCTTGAGCTTGCATTGGTTTTTCCCTTGAAGAGGAAAGGGTGATGTAGCAAAGTAGAGATAAGTATTTCCCTCAGTTTGAGAACCAAGGTATCAATCCAGTAGGAGACAACGCACAAATCACCAATACCCGCACAAACAATCAAACAACTTGCACCCAACGCGATAAAGGGGTTGTCAATCCCTTCACGGCCACTTGCAAAAGTGAGATCTGATAGAGATAGATGAAACTAAACAAAAGATGCAATAACTTTTGGGGTTTTTTTGGTTTATAGATCGGAAAGTAAAAGATTGCAAAATAGTAGATCGGTAACTTATATGATGAAAAATAGACCCGGGGGCCATAGGTTTCACTAGAAGCTTCTCTCAAGATAGCAAATAATACGGTGGGTGAACAAATTACTGTCGAGCAATTGATAGAAAAGCGCAAAGTTATGACGATATCTAAGGCAATGATTACGAAGAATAGGCATCACGTCGGTGTCAAGTAGACCGAAACGATACTACATCTACTACTATTACTCCACACATTGATCGACTCCTGCTGGCATCTAGAGTATTAAGTTCATGAAGAACAGAGTAACACATTAAGTAAGATGACATGATGCAGAGGAATAAACTCAAGCAATATGATGTAAACCCCATCTTTTTATCCTCGATGGCAACACTACAATACGTGCCTTGCTGCCCCTACTGTCACTAGGAAAGGACACCGCAAGATTGAACCCAAAGCTAAGCACTTCTCCCATTGCAAGAACAACCAATCTAGTTGGCCAAACTAAACCGATAGTTCGAAGAGAATTACAAAGATATCAAATCATGCATATAAGAATTCAGAGAAGATTCAAATAATATTCATAGATAAACTGATCATAAATCCACAATTTATCGGATCTCGACAAACACACCGCAAAAGAAGATTACATCAGATAGGTCTCCAAGAACATCGAGGAGAACAAGGTATTGAGAATCAAAGAGAGAGAAGAAGCCATCTAGCTACTAGCTATGGACCCGTAGGTATGTGGTAAACTACTCACGCTTCATCGGAAGGGTAATATATTTGATGTAGAAGCCCTCCGTGATCGAATCCCCCTCCGGTAGGGTGCAGGAAAAGGCCCCAGGATGGGATCTCACGGGTACAGAAGGTTGCGGCGGTGAAAAAGTGTTTTCGTGGATGCTTCTGGTGGTTTGGGAATATATGTGAATATATAGGCCAAAGAATTAGGTCGGGGGAGTCACGAGGGGGCCCACAAGGCAGGGGGCGCGCCCTACCCCCTGGGCGCGCCCTCCACCCTTGTGGCCGCCTTGTGGCTCCTCTGACTTGAACTCCATGTCTCTTGGGTGACTTCTGATGTCTACTACGCAACCTTCTTCTTGTAGACTCATGTTGGGCCTCCAAGCGCAGAGTTTTGTAGGACAGTAGCAAATTTCCCTCAAGTGGATGACCTAAGGTTTATCAATCCGTGGGAGGCATAGGATGAAGATGGTCTCTCTCAAACAACCCTGCAACCAAATAACAAAGAGTCTCTTGTGTCCCCAACACACCCAATACAATGGTAAATTGTATAGGTGCACTAGTTCGGCGAAGAGATGGTGATACCAGTGCAATATGGATGGTAGATATAGGTTTTTGTAATCTGAAAATATAAAAACAGCAAGGTAACAAGCAACAAAAGTGTACGAAAACAGTATTGCAATGCTTAGAAACAAGGCCTAGGGTTCATACTTTCACTAGTGCAAGTTCTCTCAACAATGATAACATAATTAGATCATATGAAAGTCCCTCAACGTGCAATAAAGAGTCACTCCAAAGTCACTAATAGCGGAGAACAACCGAAGAGATTATTGTAGGGTACGAAACCACCTCAAAGTTATTCTTTCTGATCGATCTATTGGGTTATTCCTATAAGTGTCACAAACAGCCCTAGAGTTCGTACTAAAATAACACCTTAAGGCACACATCAACCAAAACCCTAATGTCACCTAGATACTCCAATGTCACCACAAGTATCCGTGGGTTTGATTATACGATATGCATCACACAATTTCAGATTCATCTATTCAAACCAACACAAAGAACTTCAGAGAGTGCCCCAAAGTTTCTGCCAGAGAGTCAAGACGAAAACGTGTGCCAACCCCTATGCATAAGTTCACAAGGTCACAGAACCCGCAAGTTGATCACCAAAACGTACATCAAGTAGATCACGTGAATATCCCATTGTCACCACAGATAAGCACATGCAAGACATACATCAAGTGTTCTCAAATCCTTAAAGACTCAATCCGATAAGATAACTTCAAAGGGAAAACTCGATCCATTACAAGAAGGTAGAGGGGAGAAACATCATAAGATCCAACTATAATAGAAAAGCTCGCGGTACATCAAGATCGTGCGAAATCAAGAACACGAGAGAGAGAGAGATCAAACACATAGCTACTGGTACATACCCTCAGCCCCGAGGGTGAACTACTCCCTCCTCGTCATGGAGAGCGCCGGGATGATGAAGATGGCCACCAGTGATGATTCCCCCCTCCGGCAGGGTGCCGGAACAGGGTCCCGATTGGTTTTTGGTGGCTACAGAGGCTTGCGGCGGCGGAACTCCCAATCTAGGTTTATTTCTGGGGGCTTCTATATTTATAGGAATTTTTGGCGTTGGGAACAAGTCAGGGGGGTCCACGAGTCAACGACAAGGACGAAGGACGCGCCCTCCAACCTTGTGGTTGGCTCAGGACTCTTCTGGCCCAACTCTTTTGCTTTGGGGGCTTGATCTAGTCCATAAAAATCACCGTAAATTTTCAGGTCAATTGGACTCCGTTTGATATTCCTTTTCTGTGAAACTCAAAAAGAAGGAAAAAAACAGAAACTGACACTGGGCTCTAAGTTAACAGGTTAGTCCCAAAAAAATATAAAATAGCATATAAAACATCCAAGATGGATAATATAATAGCATGGAACAATAAAAAATTATAGATACGTTGGAGACATATCAAGCATCCCCAAGCTTAATTCCTGCTCGTCCTCGAGTAGGTAAATGATAAAAACAGAATTTTTTATGTGGAATGCTAGCAAGTGCACAAGTTTGATCAATAATAATTTCAATCACTTTATGTAGCATCATTATATATCATAACAGTAGCTCATCTCGTAAAACTTCTCATGATCAAGTAACAAGCTATTCACATGTTAAAGCATAGATCATAAAATTTCTTGAAAACTAACAAACTATGCTCTCAGTCATCAAACAATTGCAATTCATCTTATTTTCAGGAAGGGTCTATGTAAGAGCTTTGATTTAGCAAATCCCACATACTCAACCATCATATAGTCTTCCATGAATGCTATCAAAGCATATTTTTGGAACAAATAGCATCCATCAAACACAGAGAAAGATAGGGGCTTAATATTTCGCCTTCGAACTTCCTTATCATATAGATAATTGTCAACAATAATAATTCATGATCAAATATATTTGAATGGCCATATATGCTTAGATCTTTCCCCATCACATGATGCTTGCCAACTAAAGAGTAGGTTGGAATGAGAAAGAATACTACTGACTCTTGCATAAAAGTAAAAGATAGGCCCTTCGCAGAGGGAAGCAGGGATTTGCAGAGGTGCCAGAGCTCGAAGCTTTTAAAACAGAGATGAAAATAATTTTGAGAGGTATGCTTTCATTGTCAACATAACAACCAGGACTTCCCAATATCTTCCATACTAGATACATTATAGGCAGTTCCCAAACAGAATGGTAAAGTTTTTACTCCCCCACCACCAACAAGCACATTCCACGGCCGGTCCGAAACAACGGGTACCTGTCGGCGTTCTGGGAACGGGGGTCCCCAGACTTGCCTGCCTGCGGCCCACGGCGTGGCTCCACCAGCGGCCCTGTACGACCCATCTTCACCAGTAAACGCCCAAGACCCTCGCGAGGCGGACAGCGCAAGACCTCCTTGGGGGCGGCCTCACTAGGCTGGCTCGCGAGGGGCGGAGAGATCAAGGCAAGGGGCACCTCGCGAGGTCCCTGTGACGCAAGCCATGACGACCGTGACCAGGCGGGCGCCTGCGCGCGCAGCGTACCCGTTTCCTCTTTGGTGCTAAAGAGGCAAGCGCAAGCGAGGAGTCCCGAGGCATCAGGCAAAGGTTTTCCATATCGGTGCAACGAGACCTAGACCAGCAGGACGGCAGGACGGAGGTCACCGTGGAGCCCATGACGGCATCACCACCAGGGCCTTTGGCAGGCGAAGACTACTTTTGTCAGGATAGCTTGTACTAGCTGTCCCCCTTCAAACATGGCCGTTGTGGGATCCCTCCCTGCTCAATATTTGGGAAGAGGACCAGGGCCTCTATAAATAGGACTAGCCACCACCATAGAGAGGGCAACTCATCTTGGATTAGATCCATTCCATCCTCACACTCACTAGCTCATCAAGCACAAGAACACCTCTCCTCAAGAGGTTGTTCTTCCCTTGTAACTGTTCATCCTCAGCCCAAGAGGCAATCCACCACACCACACTGGAGTAGGGTATTACACCACAACAGTGGCCCGAACCAGTATAAATCTTGTGTCCCTTTGTTCTTTGGGTCCGTCGACCTAGGCCGTGAGATCATGGAGCGTGTGAGCTAGGGGGAGGAGAGATCTTCGTGTGCACCCCAATGTACGAACCTCACGGGTTTTTGCCGGAACCCGAAATCCGACATTTGGCACGCCAAGTAGGGGTGCGCTGAAGCTTTCCTCCCATCGATCCACACTTCACCACTCCATCAAGATCATGGACGACGCTCGCCGGGCCCGCTGACTGCTGGGCCGCCCTCGCCGCCTGCGTCGCCCAGACGACTCCTGTCGGCGTGCCTCCCCGTCGTTCGCCGTCACCCGCCGCCAACGCCGCCACCGGCCCGGCCAGAAACGAGCAGCAAGCGTCCTCGCTGCACCCCTCTGTGCGGCGGGACGGCCGCACTGATACGTCTCCAACGTATCTATAATTTTTGATTGTTCCATGCTATTATATTACCCGTTTTGGATGTTTATGGGCTTTACTTTACACTTTTATATTATTTTTGGGACTAACCTACTAACCGGAGGCCCAACCCAAATTGCTGTTTTTTTTGCCTATTTCAGTGTTTCAAAGGAAAGGAATATCAAACGGAGTCCAAACGGAATGAAACCTTCGGGAGCGATCTTTTTGGAACAAACGCAATCCAGGGGACTTGGAGTGGACGTCAAGCAAAAGAGGAGGCGGCCACGAGGGTGCCCGACGCGCCCCCTAGGGGTGGGCGCGCCCCCACCCTCGTGGGCCCCTCGAGCGTCCACCGACCTACTTCTTCCTCCTATATATACCCACGTACCCCAAAAACATCTAGGAGCACCACGAAAATCTATTTCCACCGCCGCAACCTTCTGTATCCGCGAGATCCCATCTTGGAGCCTTCGTCGGTGCTCCGCCGGAGGGGGAATCAACCACGGAGGGCCTCTACATCATCTCCAAGGCCTCTCCGATGAGTCGTGAGTAGTTTATCACAGACCTTCGGGTCCATAGTTATTAGCTAGATGGCTTCTTCTCTCTCTTTGAATCTCAATACAAAGTTCTCCTCGATCTTCTTGGAGATCTATTCGATGTAACTCTTTTTGCGGTGTGTTTGTCGAGATCCGGTGAATTGTGGGTTTATGATCAAGTTTATCTATGAGACATATTTGAATTATGTGTGATTAAGTTATCTTTGCAAGTCTCTTGGAATTATCAGTTTGGTTTGGCCTACTAGATTGATCTTTCTTGCAATGGGAGAAGTGCTTAGCTTTGGGTTCAATCTTGCGGTGTCCTTTCCCAGTGACAGCAGGGGCAGCAAGGCACGTATTGTATTGTTGCTATCGAGGATAAAAAGATGGGGTTTATATCACATTGCATGAGTTTATCCCTCTACATCATGTCATCTTTCTTAATGCGTTACTCTGTTCTTCATGAACTTAATACTCTAGATGCAGGCAGGAGTCGGTCGATGTGTGGAGTAATAGTAGTAGATGCAGAATCGTTTCGGTCTACTTGTCACGGACGTGATGCCTATATACATGATCATACCTAGATAATCTCATAACTATGCACTTTTTTATCAATTGCTCGACAGTAATTTGTTCACCCACCGTAATACTTATGCTATCTTGAGAGAAGCCCTACTGAAACCTATGGCCCCCGGGTCTATCTTTTATCATATAAGTTTTTCATCTACTTTTATTTTGCATCTTTACTTTTCCAATCTATATCATAAAAATACCAAAAATATTTATCTTATCATATTACCTCTATCAGATCTCACTTTCGCAAGTGGCCGTGAAGGGATTGACAACCCCTTTATTGCGTTGGTTGCGAGGTTCTTGTTTGGTTGTGTCGGTGCGTGGGACTTTTGAGGAGCCTCCTACTGGATTGATACCTTGGTTCTCAAAAACTGAGGGAAACACTTACGCTACTTTGCTGCATCACCCTTTCCTCTTCAAGGAAAACCAACGCAAGCTCAAGACGTAGCAAGAAGGATTTTTGGCGCCGTTGTCGGGGAGGTCTTCGCTCAAGTCAAGACATACCAAGTACCCATCACTAACTTATCTCCCTCGCATTACATTATTTTCCATTTGCCTCTCGTTTTCCTCTCCCCCACTTCACCCTTGCCATTTTATTCGCTTTCTTTTCCGTTCGCCTTTTTCTCGCCAGATCTATTGTTTGCTTGTGTTACCATGTGCCTTCTATTTGCTTGCATCTTTGCTTGCTAAAAATCTATTGATATGGATCCACTTAAAGTGTTCTACTTGGATCATCTTCGATCCTTATGCGCTCGTGCTGAAACCCCAACTAGCCTAGTTGATGGGAAATCTTTAGATGAGCATGCTCATTTTGTGTGTCACCGTTTGTCTGAAAAGGGGAGACTCTTATGGGATCAAATAAACAGATTGATGTGTTATGCTTGGAATCTTTGTGAAATTTATGATTTTACTTGTTGCTCTGAAAACCTTAAGAAACACCTTCCCTACCAATGTGAGTTTAGTGATAATGGAATCATATCTTCATATGCTAAGGGTGTTCATAATTACCATGTTGTTCAACAAATTGAAGAATTTGTTGCTTTTAAGGGTGCTTATGAAATTGCTTCTTTGATTGAAACGTATGATGCTACTCTTTACAAATCTGAAAATTTTGCCATACTTAAATATTGTTATGATAATTATGCTTCTAATGCCTATGTTAAACCATATATCGAGGACTCCTCCGCTGTCCAAGAAGAGGCTAATATTTTGCAGGAGTCTATGGAGGAAGAAAATAATGATATACATGAATCTGAAGATAATTATGATTCCGATGATTTGATTGAAATATCCCTTGATGAACATGATGCTTGCTATTCTTGTGGCCATGATGCCAATATTTATAAAAATGAATTTGCTATAGTTCCATATGTTAAACATGAGATCTTTGCTATTGCACCCATACTTGATAATTCCTTCGATGAAAAGCATGATTGCAATGATTTTACTATAAATTCTCTTGATGTCAGTTGTGCTAATAATATGCAAAACCCTAAGCTTGGGGATGCTAGTTTTGCTATGTCTACTACTTGTTGCAATGATCATGATTGGAGTGATTCTTTTTATGATCTTGAAAATTTATTTAAGCCCCATGATGAATATGAGATTGATAATAGTGTTTGCAATAATATTGAAAGTGCGTTTGGAAGAGTGTTAACTTTATATCCCACATATTTGGAGCATGTTCAATCTTATGAAATTTTTGAGAAAAGTGGGTTTGGAGAGGTCATGACTTTATTTTATGATAATCCCACTATTTCGGAAGAGTGTCAACTTTGCATACATGTGGATCGTGTTAAGAATATGTTTTCTGATAGCTATATTGTTGAATTTGCTTATGATCCTACATGTAATTATTATGAGAGAGGAAAATATGGTTGTAGAAATTTTCATGTTACTAAATTACCTCTCGTTATGTTGAGATTGCTATTGTTTCTTTCTTCTTCCTTGCATATGCTAGTTTTTGTTTGCCTTGCAAAATTGTTTGCTTATAATATGCCTATGCATAGGAAGTATATTAGACTTAGATGTGTTTGTCACGTGTTTTATGATGCTCTCTTTGCGCTTCAATTCTTGTCATTCATGTGAGCATCATTAAAATTATCAATGCCTAGCTAAAAGGCTTTAAAGAAAAGCGCTTGTTGGGAGACAACCCAATATTTTTACTTGCTGTTATTAAATAAATATTTGATCTAGCCTCTGGTTAGATTTGTTTTTATGTTTTAATTAGTGTTTGTGCCAAGTGAAACCTATAGGATCTTCTTGGATGATAGTTATTTGATCTTGCTGAAAATTCCAGAAACTTTCTGTTCACGAAAACAATTGTTCAAAATCACCAGAACGTGATAAAATACTGATTCCAATTGAAGTAGATCAATAAACAAATTATCTAGGTCGTCCTATTTTTGTAGAATTTTTTGAGTTCCAGAAGATTGCGTTAGTTACAGATTACTACAGACTGTTCTGTTTTTGACAGATTCTGTTTTTCGTGTGTTGTTTGCTTATTTTGATGAATCTATGGCTAGTAAAATAGTTTATAAACCATAGAGAAGTTGGAATACAGTAGGTTTAACACCAATACAAATAAATAATGAGTTCATTACAGTACCTTGAAGTGGTGTTTTGTTTTCTTTTGCTAACGGAGCTTACGAGATTTTCTGTTAAGTTTTGTGTTGTGAAGTTTTCAAGTTTTGGGTGAAGGTTTGATGGATTATGGAACAAGGAGTGGCAAGAGCCTAAGATTGGGGATGCCCATGGCACCCCAATATATTCAAGGATAACCAAAAGCCTAAGCTTGGGGATGCCCCGGAAGGCATCCCCTCTTTCGTCTTCGTCTATCGGTAACTTTACTTGGAGCTATATTTTTATTTGCCACATGATATGTGTTTTGCTTGGAGCGTCTTGTATGATATTAGTCTTTGGTTTTTAGTTTACCACAACCATCCTTGCTGTACACACCTTTTGGGAGAAACCCACTTGATTGGAATTTATTAGAATACTCTAAGTGCTTCACTTATATCTTTTGAGCTAGATAGTTTTGCTCTAGTGCTTCACTTATATCTTTTAGAGCACGGCGGTGGCTTGATTTCGTAGAAATTGTTGATCTCTCATGCTTCACTTATATTATTTTCAGAGTCTTTTAGAACAGCATGGTATTTGCTATGGTTATAAATTGGTCCTAAAATGATGGGCATCCAAGTTGGGTATAATAAAAACTATCATAGAAAGTGAATTGGATGCTATGATCAATTTGATACTTGATAATTGTTTCGAGACATGGAGGTGGTAATATTAGAGTCATGCTAGTTGGGTAATTGTGAATTTAAAGAATGCTTGTGTTGAAGTTGGCAAGTCCCGTAGCATGCATGTATGGTAACCGTTGTGTAACAAATTTGAAATATGAGGTGTTCTTAGATTGTCATCCTTATGAGTGGCGGTCGGGGACGAGCGATGGTCTTTTCCTACCAATCTATCCTTCTAGGAGCATGCGCGTAGTGCTTGGTTTTTGATGACTTGTCGATTTTTGCAATAAGTATATGAGTTCTTTATGACTAATGTTGAGTCCATGGATTATACGCACTCTTACCTTTCCACCATTGCTAGCCTCTTCGGTACCGCGCATTGCCCTTTCTCACCTTGAGAGTTGGTGCAAACTTCGCCGGTGCATCCAAACCTCGTGATACGATACGCTCTGTCACACATAAACCTCATTATATCTTCCTCAAAACAGACACCATACCTACCTATTATGGCATTTCCATAGCCATTCCGAGATATATTGCCATGCAACTTTCCACCGTTCCGTTCATCATCATGACACGCATCATCATTGTCATATTGCCTTGCATGATCATGTAGTTGACATCGTATTTGTGGCAAAGCCACCATGCATAATTTTTCATACATGTCACTCTTGATTCATTGCCCATCCCGGTACACCGCCGGAGGCATTCATATAGAGTCATATCTTGTTCTAGTTTTGAGTTGTAATTCATGAGTTGTAAATAAATAGAAGTGTGATGATCATCATTATTAGAGCATTGTTCCCAAATAGAAAAAAAGAGAAGAAAATAAAATAAAAATAAAATAAAATAAAAAGGGGGCAATGTTACTATCCTTTTCCACACTTGTGCTTCAAAGTAGCACCATGTTCTTCATATATAGAGTCTCATTTGTTGTCACTTTCATATACTAGTGGGAATTTTTCATTATAGAACTTGGCTTGTATATTCCTACGATGGGCTTCCTCAAAATGCCCTAGGTCTTCGTGAGCAAGCAAGTTGGATGCACACCCACTTAGTTTCTTTTGTTGAGCTTTCATACATTTATAGCTCTAGTGCATCCGTTGCATGGCAATCCCTACTCCTCATGTTGACATCAATTGATGGGCATCTCCATAGCCCGTTGATTAGCCTCGTCAATGTGAGACTTTCTCCCTTTTTTGTCTTCTCGACACAACCTCCATCATCATATTCTATTCCACCCATAGTGCTATATCCATGGCTCATGCTCATGTATTGCGTGAAAGTTGAAAGAAGTTTGAGATTACTAAAGTATGAAACAATTGCTTGGCTTGTCATCGGGGGTGTGCAATATGAGAGCATTCTTGTGTGACGAAAATGGAGCATAACCAAACTATATGATTTTGTAGGGATGAACTTTCTTTAGCCATGTTATTTTGAGAAGACATGATTACTTTGATTAGTATGCTTGAAGTATTACTATTTCTTATGTCAACATGAACTTTTATTTTGAATCATTTGGATCAAAACATTCATACCACAATAAAGAAAATTACATTGAGAATTATGCTAGGTAGCATTCCACATCAAAAATTCTGTTTTTATCATTTACCTACTCGAAGAAGAGCAGGAATTAAGCTTGGGGATGCTTGATACGTCTCCAACGTATCTATAATTTTTGATTGTTCCATGCTATTATATTACCCGTTTTCGATGTTTATGGGCTTTACTTTACACTTTTATATTATTTTTGGGACTAACCTACTAACCGGAGGCCCAACCCAAATTGCTGTTTTTTTGCCTATTTCAGTGTTTTGAAGGAAAGGAATATCAAACGGAGTCCAAATGGAATGAAACCTTCGGGAGCGATCTTTTTGGAACAAACGCAATCCAGGGGACTTGGAGCGGACGTCAAGCAACAGAGGAGGCGGCCACGAGGGTGCCCGGCGCGCCCCCTAGGGGTGGGCGTGCCCCCCACCCTTGTGGGCCCCTCGAGCGTCCACCGACCTACTTATTCCTCCTATATATTCCCACGTACCCCGAAAACATCCAGGAGCACCACGAAAAACTATTTCCACCACCGCAACCTTCTGTATCCGCGAGATCCCATCTTGGAGCCTTCGCCGGCGCTCCACCGGAGGGGGAATCAACCACGGAGGGCCTCTACATCATCTCCAAGGCCTCTTCGATGAGTCGTGAGTAGTTTACCATAGACCTTCGGGTCCATAGTTATTAGCTAGATGGCTTCTTCTCTCTCTTTGAATCTCAATACAAAGTTCTCCTCGATCTTCTTGGAGATCTATTTGATGTAACTCTTTTTGCGGTGTGTTTGTCGAGATCCGATGAATTGTGGGTTTATGATCAAGTTTATCTATGAGAAATATTTGAATCTCCTCTGAATTCTTTTATGTGTGATTAAGTTATCTTTGCAAGTCTCTTGGAATTATCAGTTTGGTTTGGCCTACTAGATTAATCTTTCTTGCAATGGGAGAAGTGCTTAGCTTTGGGTTCAATCTTGCGGTGTCCTTTCCCAGTGACAGCAGGGGCAGCAAGGCACGTATTGTATTGTTGCCATCGAGGATAAAAAGATGGGGTTTATATCACATTGCATGAGTTTATCCCTCTACATCATGTCATCTTTCTTAATGCGTTACTCTATTCTTCATGAAATTAATACTCTAGATGCAGGAAGGAGTCGGTCGATGTGTGGAGTAATAGTAGTAGATGCAGAATCGTTTCGGTCTACTTGTCACGGACGCGATGCCTATATACATGATCATACCTAGATAATCTCATAACTATGCACGTTTCTATCAATTGCTCGACAGTAATTTGTTCACCCACCGTAATACTTATGCTATCTTGAGAGAAGCCACTAGTGAAACCTATGGCCCCCGGGTCTATCTTTTATCATATAAGTTTTTAATCTACTTTTATTTTGCATCTTTACTTTTCCAATCTATATCATAAAAATACCAAAAATATTTATCTTATCATATTACCTCTATCAGATCTCACTTTCGCAAGTGGCCGTGAAGGGATTGACAACCCCTTTATTGCGTTGGTTGCGAGGTTCTTGTTTGTTTGTGTAGGTGCGTGGGACTTTTGAGGAGCCTCCTACTGGATTGATACCTTGGTTCTCAAAAACTAAGGGAAATACTTACGCTACTTTGCTGCATCACCCTTTCCTCTTCAAGGAAAACCAATGCAAGCTCAAGACGTAGCACGCACCGCCACTCCATCGCTGACCCCAGCCGGCTCATCGTCTCACGCTCGTCGCGCTCCCGCGGATGCGCAGGCCGCACTGCTCATGGCACGCGAGCTCCTGCGCCACCACCCGGTCGACGACCTCTATGAGGACTGGTTGGACCGCATCGCCGAGCTCGTCAGTGCCGCAGGGGGCTCCCCCGCACCGCCCCTCTCGCTGCCTCGCCCTCCGCGAGCTGCGGGCGAGGTAGCTCACGGAGCAGCTACACCACCTCTGCACCAAGACGGCGCTCTGGCGCCAAGGTGTGCGGCCCCCCGGTGTGACCCGCCGCGCCGAGCGCCCACGCAAGGAGAAGGAAGCTGCCAAGAAGTTCCCCGACCGCAAGAAATGCTCCACCGCTCCCAGCACCGCCACGTCAGGATCGCTTGCTGCGGCAGGACCGCGTGCCTCTTGTCGTGGCGGCGCGGGGACACCAAGATCAAGCTCCGCCCCCACGACGAGCCCCGGTGGCCACGTCCGGCTGGCGCGCCTTCACTCCGGAGCTGCGTAGCGTCGTCTGGCCGGGCAAGTTCAAGCCAGACCTGCGTCCTCGCTACGACGGCACCCCCGACCCTGCGAAGTTCTTGCAGCTCTACAAGCTTAGCAACGAGGTGGCAAACGGCGACGAGAAAGTCATGGCGAACTGGTTCCCCATGACTCTCAAGGATGGTGCTCGCTCGTGGCTCCTGAACCTGCCCCCGGGCTCGACCTCCTCCTGGAGAGAGAAATCAAACACATAGCTACTGGTACATACCCTCAGCCCCGAGGGTGAACTACTCCCTCCTCGTCATGGAGAGAGCCGGGATGATGAACATGGCCACCGGTGATTATTCCCCCCTCCGGCAGGGTGCCGGAACAGGGTCCCAATTGGTTTTTGGTGGCTACAGAGGCTTGTGGCAGCGAAACTCCCGATCTAGGTTTATTTCTAGGGGTTTCTATATTTATAGGAATTTTTGGCGTCGAGAACAAGTCAGGGGGGTCCACGAGTAAATGACAAGGATGGAGGACGCGCCCAGGGGGTAGGGCGCGCCCTCCAACCTTGTGGTTGGCTCGGGACTCTTATGTCCCAACTCTTTTGCTTCGGGGGCTTCTTCTAGTCCATAAAAAATCACCGTAAATTTTCAGGTCAATTGGACTCCGTTTGATATTCCTTTTCTGTGAAACTCAAAAACAAGGAAAAAATAGAAACTGGCACTGGGCTCTATGTTAATAGGTTAGTCCCAAAATTAATATAAAATAGCATATAAATGCATATAAAACATCCAAGATGGATAATATAATAGCGTGGAACAACCAAAAATTATAGATACGTTGGAGACGTATCATCTTCTGGTCCAAGAAAAATCATCGCGAAGATTTTATTCCATTTGGACTGCGTTTGGTATTCCTTTTCTACGAAACTTAAAAACAAGGAAAAAAATAGAAACTAGCACTGGGCTCTAGGTTAATAGGTTAGTCCCAAAAATAATATAAAATAGCATATTAATGCATATAAAACATCCAAAACAGATAATATAATATCATGGAACAATAAAAAATTATAGATACGTTGGAGACGTATCACGAACCACCCATGAACAATCTCTCGAACGGAAGACCGAAAGCACAACCTCTCTATTTGGTTGCAAGGGTACCGTCTTCACGATCCGGCAGCGCTTCGCCATCTAGAGCTAATCATCACTGGAGAATTAGAGGGAGGAGATTAGAACCACACTAGGCTTCTAATTATGAGGATTATAGGATCTGTGTCAAGCTCTAATTGATCAACTAGGATGAACTAGAACAAGAACTAGAAGACTAGAGGAGGCTCCAAAAGTTGTGTATCGCAAAGGGAAAAATCCTCTAGAATATATAGGTTAGAGGGGAGAGGAGGGGCTGCCACCAAGGAGGGAAGGACTCTCCTTGGTGCATCGGCCAAGGGAGGGAAGGAGGAATCCTCCCCCACTGCAATTTGGCCTCCCACTTGGAAAAGTGGGGAGCCTTCCATATTAGGCCATGGTCGCCCAATACTACTTCCCCCACTTGGACTTTTAAGGCCCGTTGATATAAATTAAATATAAATGCCTCTTAACAATTACTAGAACCTTTTGTTATTAATTTAACATCTCTAGAAACATTTCCACCTCTATATTATTTATCAGTAACACCCGATATTACCCGAACTCCGAAACCCTTCCGGTGACCCCGAAACACTTCCAGTTCCTCTCGAAACTATTCCACAAATAAATCCTCGGTACTTTCATCCTACTAACACTCATCAAATCGTGATTTACCTTAAGCTTGTGACCTCATAGGTTCGGTAAATCATAGACATGAACGAAACTCCTTCGTTCAATGACCAATAGCGGAACCATGGATGTCCATATCGATCCCTATGATTGCACGAATGACATTCGAGTGAATCTTTGGTTATCATGAGATGTTCACTTTGCTTTGTGATACTTCACCCCGAGGTGTACCGGTATCCTCTTGATTCATACACATGCTCATTATACCGTCATCCTCATTGTCGATTTTGTTCTTTCTCATTGAAGTGTTACGGCACCGTCGTGACATAGGCACCTATGTCTGGCCAGACGATGACTGATAGGGACCTAATAATATCTCTCCATCACCGGAGGTGCAAATCCCACTCTCGAGCTATCTAGCCCCTTGTAAAACTTCCCGATGAACGTGTAAGTAGTCGTTATGATCAACGTGTTACAGATTATGTTTGAGCAACCCCAAAATCCATCGTACGGTAAGAAGTGGTTATGATACTCTCATGTTCTAAGGAACTAGAACAAAAGTTAACACTTCCTATTATAACAATTCATTTTAGATGATATTATCTGAAAGTATAACAAACAAGTTTGGCTCGATTCAATATGAACGCTCTTCTAACGTCATACTCTCAATATTATTTTAGGATTATCGTTACACTTAATGATATCCTAAGATCCGGAAAACATGATCACAAACAACACTTGATCCAGTCTTAGAGGTGAGACTAGGAACCTATTCATTACCGTTAATCATTCCACACATGCATATGAGTTTTTCCACTGAGTCACATATTCTAGGATCATAGCAGTTATAACATGAATTATAAACTCTTAATTATGAAAATGGAAACATAATAATACAATATTATTGCCTCTAGGGCATATTTCCAACAGTGTCCCACTCGCACTCGAGTCAATAATCTAGTTGCACAGTCTATTTAACACCCATGACTTATCTGGTGTTGCTCAAGCTTTTCTTGTGGTAGAGCCTTCGTCATCGGTTTTGACACATTCAAAACCATGTAATATTTGTGTTAGTCATTCCTGATTTTTGCAGGATCTTGATTCCTTTTGCTTTGAGCAATGGCACTATTATTCATAATACAGTGTCATTGGTTTCATCGCACTTTGAGTCACACCAACTATATCAAGACACTTCTTGATTAACTATTGTAACGCCCGGATAATTAACCTACAGTGAAACTCTACTAATGATGCCACGTCACCTCATAAGCTTGCGTTAGTTCAAAACGATTCAAATTCAAATTTTAATTATTGACAAACATCAGAAAATTCAAACATTAAAACTAAAATGTTCAGAATGTGACATAATTAAATATACTAAATTAGGTACAACTTTTGTATTGTTCCAAAACTAAAATATTTAGGAAATAAGAGAAAACAGTATATGAAATATAAATAAAAAGAAAAAGGCAAATAAAAAGAAAGAAACCCCCCTTCGGCCCAACTGGGCCTTGGCCCAGACAGGCCAGCCCAACCGGCCAACCCCGCACTCCCCATAACCCCCACTCGTGTAACCCTAACCCCCAGCCCCCCACTCGTCCCACTCCCCTTCTGCCTCCCTCCCTGATCCAGATCGGGATCGGGGTGCTCGACGCCGACGCCCCCTGTACGTCGCCAGACCGTCGTCGCCGGAACCACCTCGCCGGAGCTGCCCCGCCGTCCTCTCCATCGTCGACCTCGTCCTCCTCCCCGAGCCCCACTGCCTTGTCCCTACGCCCGCGGTGAGGCCTCAGCCTCTCCTCCTCTCCCCCTATCCCCATGCGCACGCACGCGCACGTGCCCGACCGCGCCGGCCAGCCCTGCTGCTGCCGCACACTGCTGTGCCGCTGGCCCCGCTACCGCGTCGCGCCCTCCCCCGCTGACACCCGTGCCCTGCTTGCCCACGCTCGCTGTACTGCTGCGGCACCGCGGCCAGCCTCCGCGCCCGCCGGCGTGCTTCCCAGCCGTGCCGCCCGCGCATTCCCCCTGGTTCCCGGCTGCACACGCCGCGCCGCGGCCCACAGCCTGCTGCTGCGCCGCTGCCGTAGCCGCCCGTCGCCTCGCTGACAGCGCTCCGCCTCCACCCTCCCCGCGCGCCCCTCCATCTCTGCCGCCGCGCCCCTATGGCCTCGCCCGCCGCACTCACTGTGGGCGAGCGCCCGTTCGGTGGCCGCTCTACAAGCGCACCCGTTTGGTCTGCGCCCGTTGAGGGAGTCCTGGACTACGGGGTCCTCGGGCGTCCGACCTGTTAGACATGGGCCGGACTGATGGGCTGTGAAGATACGAAGACCGAAGACTCTCTACGTGTCCGGATGGGACTCTCCTTGGCATGGAAGGCAAGCTTGGCGACCAAACATGAAGATTCCTTTCTCTGTAACCGACCTTGTGTAACCCTAGATCCCTCCAGTGTCTATATAAACCGGAGGGTTAGGTCTATAGGACCGAAGATACTCATGACCATAGTCATACAGGCTAGACTTCTAGGGTTTAGCCATCACGATCTCGTGGTAGATCAACTCTTGTAACACTCATATTCATCAAGATCAATCAAGTAGGAAGTAGGGTATTACCTCCATAGAGAGGGCCCAAACCTGGGTAAACATCGTGTCCCCTGTCTCCTGTTACCATCGACCTTAGACGCACAGTTCGGGACCCCCTACCCGAGATCCGCCGGTTTTGACACCGATATTGGTGCTTTCATTGAGAGTTCCACTGTGCCGTCCTGAATAGGTTTCATGGCTCCTTCAATTGTCCATAGCGACGCTATCCCAGAGGAAACCTTCCTCCCCGGACAGATCTTCGTGTTCGGCGGCTTCATACTGTGAGCCAACTCGCTTGGCCATCTGGAGCGGATCGATAGCTACGCCCCTGGCCATGAGGTCAGATTCAGAAGCTTGAATTACGTTGCGGAAATCCCTGGAGACTTGATCTTCACCAGATTCGAGACCGCGGCGATCGCTCACCCCGATGAACATGACTTAAATCCGTCGTCGGACCACACCCAGGAGATGGTTCCTATAACTGCCACGGCCTTAGATCCGGAGCACATTGCGCCATCCGAAGCCACGTAGTCCGCGGCGTTGGAGCCGCACACAGAATCGACACCTGGGAATATCTGCGTCAACGGAATTCCAGACTCGTTTCCGGCTATAAGTTCTGAACTGCGCACGCCCGCGGACGCCGAACTTGATCGTTTATCGATCTTTGAATTCAGCGCCGCAGACATCTTTCAGCACTCACCTTTGGGCGGTGTGCTAAACTCTTTCAAGAACCTTTCCTTGGTGGGGGACTCGCAGCCGAACTATGTCCGGTTCGAACTAGGGGCCGAGGATGGAGAATTTAGCTCCCCACCCGCCACCCACTTCATAGCTATTGTCGAAGACTTAACCGACGTGCTTGATTATGGCTCCGAAGACATCGACGGTATAGACGACGATGCCGACAAGGAGCAAGGCCCGGACCCGCCATTCACTGGACGATGGACGGCCACTTCCTCATATGACGTCTACATGGTAGACACGCCGAAAAATAACAGCGGCGATGACAAGGAAAACCTAGGAAAAGACCCTCCTAAAACACAACCAAAGCGCTGGCGTCAGCGGTCCCGCTCTAAATCCCGCCGCAGCAGGGATAGCAACACTGGCACGGGAGACGACAACACTCCGGATGGTGCCGAAGACACAGAAGAAACCGATGAACAAACTGCCGAACGAGACAATCGGGAATCAGGGCATGTCAGCCCTGATGAACAGGCCATAGAAGAAGACCCGGAGGACGATAGTTACCGTCCACCCTCCGAGGAGGAGACGAGCCTCGGCAACGAAGACTTCATCGTGCCTGAGGAGCCTCTGGAGCAGGAGCGCTTTAAGCTTCAGCTCATAGCCACTGCAAGGAGCCTGAAAAAGAAACATCAGCAGCTTCAAGCTGAACAAGACCTGCTCGTCGACAGATGGACTGATGTCCTGGCAGCCGAAGAATACGGCCTCAAGCGCCCAGCCAAGAGCTACCCGAAACACAGACTGCTACCTCAGTTCGATGAGGAGGCGCCGGAGCCCATATCTCCCTCGCGCAATGCGGACCGACCACCCCGCGGTCGGGATAAAGCGGCAACCCAGGCTGAGCAGCGGCCTGCCCCTCCGCCTTGTAAAAACAGAGACAAAACAGCTTGGGACTATACATATGACCTTCGGCAGGAACTGGACAGGAGAGCAGGACACACCAGATCAATCTATGGATCGCGGGGACGCCTTTCGACTTGCGACGACGGCTACCTATTCGGACGTGACAAACCTAGTCACGCCTGGGCTGAACTCCGCAGACGGACTCCATCGGAGCTACGTCACGATGTGGCCCGATATAGAGGCGCTGCACACCCTTGTTGATTCACCGACGAAGTAATGGATCACGAATTCCCAGAAGGGTTTAAACCCGTAAACATCGAATCATATGATGGGACAACAGACCCCGCGGTATGGATCGAGGATTTCATCCTCCATATCCACATGGCCTGTGGAGATGACCTCCACGCTATCAGATACCTCCCACTAAAGCTTAAAGGGCCAGCTCGGCACTGGTTGAATAGCCTGCCTGAAAATTCTATCGGCAGCTGGGAGGACTTGGAGGAAGCCTTCCTTGACAATTTCCAAGGTACATATGTCCAGCCACCCGACGCCGATGACTTAAGCCACATTGTGCAACAGCCTGGAGAGTCAGCCAGGAAATTCTGGACTAGGTTTCTAACCAAAAAGAACCAGATAGTCGACTGTCCGGATGCCGAAGCCCTAGCGGCCTTTAAACATAGCATCCATGACGAATGGCTCGCCCGTCACCTCGGCCAGGAAAAGCCGAAGTCTATGGCAGCCCTCACGGCACTAATGACCCACTTTTGTGCGGGTGAGGATAGCTGGTTGGCTCGCAGTAAAAATACGGCCAGCGACGCAGGCCCTGCCGAGGCCAAAAACAGCAACGGCAAGCTCCGGAGCAGTAGACACAAACGTCGAAACAACGGCGACAACACCGATGACACTGCCGTCAACGCCAGATTCAGCGGCTCCAAAACCGGTCAGCGGAAGAAGCCGTATAAAAGAAACAATCAGGGATCATCCAGCTTGGACCGCATACTCGAACGTCCGTGCCAAATCCATGGAACCCCAAACAAACCAGCTAACCATACCAACAGAGATTGCCGGGTTTTTAAACAAGCCGGTAAAACAAATGCTGACAATAAGGAAAAGGGATCACAGAGCGAGGACGATGACGAGGAGCCCCGGCAGCCAAACACAGGGGGACAGAAGAAGTTTCCCCCCAGATCAAAACGGTGAACATGATATATGCTACACACATCCCCAAGAGGGAGCGCAAGCGCGCACTCAGGGACGTCTATGCGATAGAGCCAGTCGCCCCAAAATTCAATCCATGGTCATCGTGCCCGATCACTTTTGATCGTAGGGATCATCAGATCAGTATCCGGCATGGCGGATCAGCCACACTAGTCCTCGACCCAATCATTGATAGATTCCACCTGCCGCGAGTCCTCATGGACGGTGGCAGCAGCCTCAATCTGCTCTATCAGGATATAGTGCGCAACATGGGCATTAACCCATCACGGATCAAGCCCACAAGGACTACCTTTAAAGGAGTCATTTCAGGTGTAGAGGCTCGCTGTACGGGCTCAATTACATTAGAGGTTGTCTTCGGACTTCCGGACAACTTCCGAAGCGAGGAGTTAATCTTCAATATCGTCCCCTTCCGCAGCGGATATCACGCACTGCTTGGACGAAGCGCATTTGCTCGATTCAATGCGGTGCCTCACTACGCTTATCTCAAGCTCAAGATGCCGGTCCACGCGGCATCATAACAGTCAATGGAAACACGGAACGCTCCCTCCGTACAGAAGAGCACACCGCCGCCCTAGCAGCAGAAGTGCAGAGTGGCCTTCTCAAGCAGAACCGTAATCCGGCTGCCGAGCCCCTGGACACCGTTAAGAAGGTCCGGACTACGCTGCAGCGGGGCAGTTCGGCTTGTCAAGAGCTCGATTAGCAATTCAGCCCCCGTCCCAGCCCCAATCAAGGAGTGGCATTTGCACCACGCGTACATAATTACACACCCAAAATTCCATGGGCATCGACGAAGGCACAGCTACCTTGCGATCCACAGTTCGGCTCGACCGATCCTGGATCTGCATATTTTCACTTTTCCTTGTTATTTTGAGTTTTTCTCTTTTCAAGGTTTCCTCTGACAACCCGTTTGTCGGGCACACCAAGGAGGCAAGAAGCTTTGGCGTACGAGGGAATCCCCAGGTGGTCTCTGCTAACGATTGTTATACCTGTTTTACATACCGGCATGCAGCTCGCTCTTGGTCATGGCATGCTAAAATAGCCTCACTTGCTTATCGCATTACTTGTACAAGTACGCCTCGACATATTAATCACATCACAATGGTAAATAAATGGTAGCGTCAGCTTATTATTTAATTTTCCTTGTCTCCTTACCTTTGTATTTACTACTCATCGCGCACGTACACTCTGGTACGTCTTACTACGCCAGGGGCTTCATCACGCCCCGCATTACGGCAGCAAAAGTCCGAACACTTTTACAGTACAATTCGGCACGCCGAACTTATAGCATTATATGCATTAGCTCTGAATCATGTCTTTGGTCAATAGTTGGGTTGCCTGGCTCCTGTGCTTACTACCTTACGTTCTGCTATATCGGCTAGGGTAGTAAAGAGAGAACTACTGCGATTGTGCCCCGGTTCTTCCGGATAAGCACCTCAGTAGAGAAAGCCGAAAACTGACTGTCATGATGAGGCGAGAGCTGGTCAGCTATTCGAGAGGTTTCAAATCCTTAGATATTTTTTCCGCTTCATGTGAGGAATCTTTTTTTCAAATCCCTAGTTCGGCCTTCCGAATATCAGGGGCTTCGCCAAAATTCTCATCGTCAAACTCCTATGGCTATGTGAGGGTGATAAAGCCGTATAGTCTGATTGCCTTGTTCGTTGTGCTAAACACCTCCTTTAAGGACCAGAATGTGGAGTAAAGAGTGTTTAGATTTATCCCGAACACCCCCGTACTATCTATGAGGGGGCATAAGCCGACGACTAGCCAACTCTCAGATTACGTAAACGGCCGCACAGGAGGTAAAAATTTAAAACAAACATTATATTACACAAACGACCTTGTTTCATATTACAGGACGGGATAACACGAATGTTCTCATGGGAATATAACATCCTTCGCACATTGCTCCGCCACAAGGCGGGATCCCTCCAGGACACTATCAAAATATAGCTCGGGTCGGCGGTGCTCCTTGCCCTCAGGCGGCCCCTCGGTCATCAGCTTCTTGGCGTCCATCTTCGCCCAGTGCATCTTGGCGCGGGCAAAGGCCATTCGCGCACCTTCAATGCAGACCGACCGCTTTATGTCTTCAAGCCGTGGGCAGACACCCACAAGCCGCTTCACGAGTCCGAAGTAGCTGCTGGGCATGGGCTCGGCACGCCATAGCCGGACTATTAGGTCCTTCATGGCTAGTTCGGCCGCCTTGTGCAGCTCGACCAGCTGTTTCAGCTGGTCGCCAAAGGGCACCGGATGTTCCGGTCCAAAGTACTGAGACTAGAACAGCTTCTCCGTAGAGCTCCCTTCTTCGGCTCGATAGAACTCTGCAGCATCTGATATGCTGTGCGGCAGATCCATAAACGCCCTTGGAGAGCTCCAAATTCGGGTAAGTAAAAAGGACTTGCTTTGCATAATGAAAGCCTTACCCGCCGCGATCCTCTTGGCCGCCTGGATTTCCTGGAGGGCGCTCTGAGCTTTTTCTCGGGCATCTCGTGTGCTCTGGCGGGCCTTGGCAAGTTCGGGCTCTTGAGTCTTAGAATCACGCTCCAGGGACTCGTACTTCTCGACGACGTCCTGGAGCTCTTGCTGGACCTCGCTGACCCGGGCCTCCCGCTTCTCGCGCGAGGCGCGTTCCTTGGCCGCTTTGTCCTCGGCCTTGGCTAACGCCTTCTTAAGGGCTGCCACCTCGGTTGTGGCCCCTAATACAGTTCATGACACTTTCGTCAGCACGAACCATGCATCTTTCCTAAATATTCACACAGGATACTACATACCTTGGCTGTCCTCCAGCTGCTTCTTAACGAGGTCGAGCTCTTCCTCGGCCCGCTCCAGGTCCTGCTTCAGCCCGGCGACCTCCGCAGTATGAACAGCAGCAGCCAGCAGCGACACCTGCTTATTCACATAGACATCTTATGTTAGACTCCTGCGAAAATTATTTTGATCCTCTGTTCGGTTTTTTCTTTCCGAACACCGAACAGAGCATCAGGGGCTACTGTCTATACTGTCATATTCTTTTTACAATTACATTCCTTACCTCAAAGCCTGTTAGAAGGCTAGTACAGGCTTCGGTCAGTCCACTCTTGGCAGACTGAACTTTCTTAATCACCGTACCCATAAGGATACGGTGTTCATCCCAATGGAAGCGCCTCGTAGTGCTTCCAGCAGATTGTCCGGTGCCTCTGGTTGGGCAGAGGCCACCGGTGGGGCAGGAATGTCACAGCCCTAGCTTTGGCCTTTGCTTTTCATTGCATATGCATCCATGCATCATCTTAAATTCAAGGAAATTGAATTGAGGGAATTCTCAAGCCTTAGAAATCTTTTAAAGAATGATCAACATTAAAATATTTTCAAATGAGCCCAACAAAATGTTCCTGCTAATCCCTGAAAATATTGGCAAGAGCTAAAATTCAAACCAATATTTTTGGAGTCTTAGAAATATTTATTTTGAGCATTTGAAATTAATTGAATAACTATTTGCATCGGATTTATAATAGTTATATATTTAATATATGTCCAATAATTCTGATTTTTAGTGTGGGGCTTTGGAACAATCCAACTAGTTCCTACAATAATTTTCAGAAGAAAATAAATTGATTTGGTTCAAAAACCAAATTAAAACAAATGTCAGAAATAGAAAACAGAAACAAAAGGGGAAAAGGGTTTTACCTGGGCCTTACCTGACGCTCACCTGGCAGCCCAGCAAGCCGGCTGGCCCAGCCCAGTCATCCCTCTCCTTTCGCCAGGAGGACAGAGCCGTGTGCCCGCGGCGCGCACGCACGGGCATCGCCACCTCCTGCTTGCCGTCGACCGGCTCAACACCCTGGACGGCGCCACGCAACCCCCCAGCCCCTCTCACTCTCCCCTGTGCTTTCCCCCCTCCTCTGCTCTTCCCCGCAGCACCGCCGAGCGCCACCGTCGCCGTTCACTGTGGCCACCGAGCCCCTCTCATCCTTCCGCTGTGCTAGAAAGCTCCGACGAGACGCCCTCTTCTTCTACACCGAGCCGTGCATGCTCGGACGGCGTGTGAAGCCACCATCGCCGTCGTCTTCATCCTCGGATGCCTGAGATCGCCACCGCCATTCATCGCCGTCACGACTTCCCAGAGCCCAGCGAGGCATTCTTCGTGACCGCTGTGTGCACCGCTGTCGTTACCCCCTCTCCCCGCTATCGTTTATGTCCTTTAGTCGCCGTACCCGCCGTGCCCGTGAGCTCCCCGTCGCCGTGGCTATCGCTGCCGCCGTTTGAGCTCGCGTCTGTCGCACCCGAGCACGTAGGCGTGTTCCTGCGTCTCCCAGGAGGCCAGCAAGCCCCTTACATGGCCCGCTAGTGCCTCGCAGCCTCGCGCCCATGCAAGCCGTGCTTCGGCCGCCGCCAAAGCTCGCCGCCGTTGCTAATTCCAGCCACCCCAGCGACGTCTGCCACCACCAATTGATGCGCCCCGATGCGCTGCGTCCATAGGATCCAGCCACGCGAGCTCCCGTCGCCGGAAACGGCCGGGAGGACAACTCCGGCGTCCTCGGATTAGCGCCGGCGGCTAAACGCCGGCGGGTTTGACCCGAGTTAACCAGGGTTGACCCCCCTGGGTAATTGCCATGTGGGCCCCATCACTACTAACATTGGGTTAAGTTTATAATTAAACTTAATTAGCCCTCTGACTCACTGACTAGTGGGTCCGGGCCCCACTGGCAGTTTAGTTAGGATTAACTTAACGCTAATTAACCCTGTTAATTAGTGTTAACACTGCCACATGGGTCCCACAGGTCAGATTTGACCTGGCTGACCGCTGTTGACCTGCTGATGTCACACTGACATCAGGCTGACGCAGTAAATCATTTTCTGGATTAAAAATAATCCAGGAAATTTCAGAAATTGTCCTAAACTTCTAAAAATCATAGAAATTCAATCGTAGCTCAGAATGAAATAAGTTATATATGTAAAATTATCAGAAAAATGCAATCTATCCATCTGTATCATTTTCATGCATGTCAAACTAAGTTATACCTACTATATAGGTGAAAACATGATAATGGCATTTTAAATGCTAAATATGGGGTTTTACATATGAACCCTTAGTTCATATGGACTTCATTTAAACTGTTGCTAGATGCATTAGTGTAAGTCATAACCTTCTTGACATGTCATGATCATGCATCATATTGTTGCATTGCATTGATTGTGTTCTCTCTTGTTTGCCGGTGTTTGCCCCCTCTCAGTAGACGTGTTTCGACGATTAGTTCGATAACACCGATGAAGAGCTATACTATCTTCAGAAGTGCCAGGCAAGCAAAACCCCCTTGTTCATTCCGATACAATCCCACTCTCTCGCTCCTGCTCTCTTTACTGCATTAGGACAACAACGATTCAACTGTTACATGCTGCGGTAGTTGAACCCCTTTCCTCTGCATGACCTGTCATTGCCACAATAAATAGATGAAACCCACTAGCATGAGTAGGAGTTGTTTGAGCCCTGATGTGCCTACTCATTCATGCTTGTTTGTCATGCCTGCTATTGCTTAGAGTTGTGTCAGGTCCGATTCATCGGGGATGAATTGGGAAGTTGTGAACATGTCCTACTGTTGAGAGCTAAGTGTGTGAACACGATTTGGTAAAGGTAGTGGTGAGGGGCCATGTACGAGTACATGGTGGGTTGTCTCATTGAAACCGTCCTCAGGAACTGAGTTCTGTGTTTGTGATCCATGAACAGTTACTACCACACATTGGGTTCCGGTAACTCGACCCCTCTCGACTTATTAATCAACTTGATCTCTGTCCAGGAGTTGCAACTAGTTTCTGGTGTTTGTAGGTAGTGTTAGTAGTCTACCAAGTGGCACCCGGTACAGGTGGGCTTGGGACAGACTAGGCACAGTGGCACGGTGTACCAAGTGGCACCCAGATGGTGGGCTTGGGAACCCTGCTCACATCGTTTGGGGCCGTGAGCGACACCCCGGCCGGATCTCCTTGCGGATGGAACCCAAATAGGTGATAAACCTGGACTAGAGACTTGTGTGGTTAGTCAAGTCGTGGCCGACTCCCTCGCCAGGCTTCCGCTTGAAGGTTGCCGAGATACACGACGTGTACATGGTGGTAAGTGGCGAGAGCGTGTGTGAAGAAGTACACCCCTGCAGGGTTAACATCATCTATTCGAATAGCCGTGTCCGCGGAAAAGGACTTCTGGGTTGCATGTACAGTTCATAGATAACTTGAAGTGGATACTCTAAAATGCGCAAGATAAGTGTGAGTGCTATGGATGGCCTTCTCGTAGGGAGACGGGAGCGGATCCATAGTGGTGTATTGATATGGTGAATATGTGGACTCGTGTGCGCCACCTCAAAAGAGTTACTTGCAGTCGTAGTTCAGGATAGCCACCGAGTCAAAGCTGGCTTGCTGCAGTCAAACTCCACCACCCCCTTTATTGATACCGATGCATATGTAGTTAGTTCTGATGTAAGTCTTGCTGGGTACATTTGTACTCACGTTTGCCTATTTTATGTTTTGCAGAGAGACGTCAGTCTCGCTAGTAGTTCCGTGTGGACTTCGACGTTTAGCTTGTTACCTCAGCTATGATCTTGCGCCCTCGGCAGGATCTGGTAGATAGTCAGGCTTCTTTGCCTTTTTCATTTGTAGATGTCTGTACTCAAACATGTTAAGCTTCCGCATGTGCTTTGACTTGTATGCTCTGAATGTTGGGTCATGAGACCCATGTTTGTAATATCTCGCTCCTCGGAGCCTAATGAATAAATACTTTGAGTCGTAGAGTTTTGTTGTGATGCCATGTTGTATTTACACATATCGAGCATATTGTGTGTATGATTGAAATGCTTGGTATGTGTGGGATCCGACAACCTAGTTGTTTATCCTTGGTAGCCTCTCTTATGGGGAAATGTAGTCTTGTGCTTCCATGAGCCATAGTAGTCCGCTACAGCCCGGTTCACCGGAGTCCTGCCAGCCCAGCACTACTGCTCCGGAACACTTGACTGGCTGGCATGTGATTCACTTTGTTCTTGTGTCTGTCCCTTCGGGGAAATGTCACGCGGTGACATCCGGAGTCCTGCCTAGCCTGCTACAGCCCGGTTCACCGGAGTCCTGTTAGCCCAGTGCTACAGCCCGGATTCGCACGCTGCTGACCGACATGCTCGATGTTGATTCATGTATGCATGTCCCCGTAAGTTAGTGCCACTTTGGGTTCACGACTAGTCATGTCGGCCCGAGTTCTCTATCATATGGATGCTAGCGACACTATCATATACGTGAGCCAAAAGGCGCAAACGGTCCCGGGTCATGGTAAGGCGACACCCATGGGAATACCGTGCGTGAGGCCGCAAAGTGATATGAGGTGTTACAGGCTAGATCGGTGTGACTTAGAATCGGGGTCCTGACAAGGCACACCTCCTCCTTTTGGGGAAAAGTGCTTGCGGGACTCCGGAGCCGTATAAATCTCCAGAACGGTATCCGGCTGGGGGCCGAACTGGACTCGGTCCCCATCACCAGTCTCCATGGGGGCTTTTTCCCCGATGTGTCCGGCGGCCAAGGAGTCTTCCTTTGGCGCCACCCTGACGACCTCCGGAACCTCCCCCTGACTTGGGAAGGTCCTTTGGGACACCACCTCGTCATTGCCCTTGGCCGGGGGAGAGTGAGCAGGCGGCGGCGACACACTAGCCATCTCCTTCGAATCCAACGAACCTCCCGATGAGGATCGCGGGGAGCTGTCGTGGGCCGGACTACAATGGTATAACTTAAACATATTAATAGTGCAAAATAGAGAGGCCGGACACTCGGATGTGCACAAGGTCTTTTGTGCTTACAATGCGGCTAGGGGCTTGGTCCGGGGGGGTCGCTGTCGGTGTCAAAACCGGCGGATCTCGGGTAGGGGGTCCCGAACTGTGCGTCTAAGGCTAATGGTAACAGGAGGCGAGGGACACAATGTTTACCCAGGTTCGGGCCCTCTCGATGGAGGTAATACCCTACTTCCTGCTTGATTGATCTCGATGATATGAGTATTACAAGAGTTGATCTACCACGAGATCGTAGAGGCTAAACCCTAGAAGCTAGCCTATGAGTATGATTGTTGATGTTGTCCGTCCTACGAACTAAACCCTCCGATTTATATAGATACCGGAGGGGGCTAGGGTTACACAGAGTCGGTTACAGAGAAGGAGATCTACATATCCGAATCGCCAAGCTTGCCTTCCATGCAAAGCAGAGTCCCATCTGGACACGGGACGAAGTCTTCAATCTTGTATCTTCATAGTCCAACAGTCCGGCCAAAGTATATAGTCTGGTTGTCCGGATACCCCCTTATCCAGGACTCCCTCAGTAGCCCGTGAACCAGGCTTCAATGACGATGAGTCTGGCGCGCAGATTGTCTTCGGCATTGCAAGGCGGGTTCCTTCTCCGAATACTCCATAGAAGATTGTGAACACGAGGATCGTGTCCGGCTCTACAAAACTAATTCCACACAACACCGTAGAGAGAATATATTTCACAAATCTAATCTGCTGACAACTTTTCATAGCGTGACATCATGCCGCGGCCCGGTCATTATTCGAACCGTTTTCTCCCTGCCTGCCATAACACATATTACGAGGCGGTTTTATTGGCACGTCTTGTCGAAGCAGAGATCGTGTCCCCCTTATCGCGGGATTCTCATCAATACGGGCGTGGGTAACCGAATCGTGTTACGGATATAACTCCACGGTTTTAGGCAAGTTCCAAACGGTCACGCGGAGGACGCTTGATATTCACCCCCTTTATAAAGAGGTCCAGACCTGTCCTTTTCTTTGAACGCCCGATCCTTCCCTTCCCTTACCTCGAGTTCCAACACCCAAGGCTCAGGCTAAGCGCTTCGGACCTTCAATCATGTCCGGATCCAACCTTCAAGGCCGGTGGATGGCCTCTTCTATGACAAAGGAGGATATCAAGAAGCTTAGGGAGGCTAGGTATCTGACCGCCGAAATCTCCCACCGGCTACGTGCTTAAGGGCAGGTTATCCCTACTCCCGAACCCAGCGAGAGTGTCGTATTTGTTTCCCAGTTCCTTCGAGGGCTTGGCTTTAGTCTTGATCCCTTCTTAAGAGGGCTCATGTTTTATTACGGGCTAGATTTCCATGATCTAGCTCCAGATTCCATCCTTCACATCTCGTCGTTTATCGTCATGTGTGAGGCCTTCCTCCGTATTACCCCACACTTCGGCTTATGGCTCAAGACCTTCAATGTGAAGCCGAAGATGATCGAGGGGCGACACGCAGAGTGCGGAGGCACTATAATAAGCAAAGGTGCCGACGCCCCATGACCGAAGGGCTCCTTCCCGGAGGTGTCCGAATTATGGCAGCGGGAGTGGTTTTACATCACTACTCCCCGGGGTACAAAGTGGGTGGCCGCCCCAGCCTTTCGCCCGGGCCCTCTGCCTCAACTGGCGTCATGGGTCAACAAAGGGCTGGACTGGGGGCCAATTAATGACGTGCTGACATTGCAAAGCCGCATCCGAGATCTCCTCAGGAGGGACGTCAGTCTCGTCCAGGTAATGCAAGTAATGCTGGTTCGTTGGGTCCCGCCGTGCAAACGTCGCCCTCTTCGTATGTGGGAGTTCAACCCAGAAGGACCGCGAATTATCTAACACTTCTTCGGCGTGACGCTCGAAGGGATGTATCAATTATTCTTCGGACCACGAATAAAGTGTCCGGACACCACCGAGGACGCGGGTCTGAACTGCAACCGTCCAGATACCCAAGTAAGTAACTCTGCAACCGAACACACCGTTATTATGTTTGTTATAACATCATTCTGACAAATCACCCTCGGCCAGGATTGAATAAGGAAGGCGGAGAGGATCAGGTGTTCAGCCCCTCTTCCTGAAGGCTCGCCGAATCCTGTTCTAGCCAGGATGCTGGAGCGTGCACCCTACCAAGTGCCATCAGGAGAAGATGAAGGGAGGCGCAGAGAAGCCGAGAGCGGGCTTCATGCATTACACATCCAAACCGGGGGAATTGGTACCTCCACAAAGGAGGGTGATCAGAGAGGTGAGTCAAAAATCCCCTCTCCCCATGTGTTGAGGATATAGACCTTAGAGTCACCCGCCAGGAGGGGCCGGGTTACTCATATGGTCACTGCCAGAAGCCTGGCGCCAAGCTTAAAGACGGTGGGCCAAAGATGGGCTTAAGACCCGGATATGGCTTAAGGCCCGTAGTTGCAATCATTATTATGGTAGAACTTGTAGTGTAGGGCAAGAATAGTTGAGAGTCCGAGCCGGACACTCTTATGAGCCGGCCGGGACTCTGAGAGCTGCCGGGCGTTAGCCTCCCTATATAAAGGGACGACCCGGCAGCGGTTGAGGGACAAGAACGATCTCATCGAGAGCCGGGCATAGCAGTTTAGCTCCCTGGTGATCGTAACCCTAATCAATATCACCTCAAACTGGACGTAGGCTTTTACCTTCACTGTAAGGGGCCGAACCAGTATAAACCCTCGTGTTCCTTGTCCCGCATTAACCCCTTCAAGCTTCCTAGTTGCGATGGCTCCACGACTAAGTCCTAGCTCGAGGACATCTGCCGTGACAATTCCACGACAGTTGGCGCCCACCGTGGGGCCAGCGCACGGTGGATTTGAGTTCTTGAAGGGCAGCTTCGAAGGGCTCAAGGGATACGCTGTGGGCCGGATGACCAAGAGTCGTCGCGGCAAGCTCTACATCGACGATGCAAACTGGGGCCCCGACGCCGGCTCAATTGAGTACGGGTACCGGGTCCCCTTCGGCGGAATTCATGTTTTCATTGGCAAGATTGGTGAGCCGGGCCCTGAGCCGGATCTCTGCGCCGATCTCATTGAGACGGCTCAGCGTGCACGACCCGCCCGGGCCCGGCCTGCCTTAAGGCGCGCGTTTGTGGGATGTATCCATGGAGGGCCCTCTGATCTATCTGGGGCTGGTGATGAGGCGGCCGCCGGCTCTGACGGCGAGTCGGCCACCGATGAGTCAAACTCGTTGTATCAACTTCAAGATGGCAGGCTCATGGGTTGTTCCGATGGTGACAGTATTCCGGACCCGTTTGAGCCGCCAAGTCAGGTTGGAGTCTTTATGGCTGGCGCGCAGCCTGTTCAGAACCCCGCTGCTGGAGCGGGAAACCCGGTGCCTTCTCCGGCTCAGGTACTGATGGATCTCACGGACAAGATGACGGCCCTGTTAACCGCCACGGTTGACCCGGCGGATCAAGCTCAGCATGATGCGGAGGTGGCACAGTTAAAATTGGATCTAGTGAAAGCTAAGGAGGAGCTTGCAGCGGAAGGGATCAGGATGGCTGCAGAGAGGGCGGCTCTCGATGCCCAAACTCAGCTGATCCAGGCGCAGTCCTTCCAACTCACGATGGATCAGAACGCGTCCAATGAGGTCATGAGAAGGAGGCATCAAAAGACCCAATCTCGACTCCCTCCGGTTTACGATCCACGCAACCTCTTCAACACGCCAGGTGCAGGGTCTAGTAACCCGCCAGGGGTCATAGTGCCCGGGTCTGGAGCCCCTATTCAGCCACGAGTAATGGGGCCTCCCCAGGTGCCCCCTGCCCCGCCTCAGTACGTGCCAATACCCCCGGGTCATTATAATAACCCGCTGGAGAACATGGTCGCTGCGGCAGCACGGCTGGCGGCTCTCCCAGTTGACGGCGACTCTCCGACGGCTATTGAAACCCGCCGGGTCAGGGAACTCCTTCAGACAGCTCTGGCGCAGCAAGAGGCGTACTCCTACAGCCGGGACAGGATCCACTCGACCCCTCGTCCAGGCCAGAGCCCGAGTTACAGCCGGCACATGGTCTCAGCAACCGGCTCAAGTAACGTCCGACGCCATGACCCGCCCCCTGGCCACGGCCCGGCTCATAATGGAGCCTTTCACGCAGCAGACCAGGACAGAGCGCGGCAAGAGGCGGAGCAAGTGCCTCAATTGACGGCTTACCAGACCCCCCCGGCTTATCCGACGACTTCCGTCGACGTGGGCATCCCTACCAGGACCGGGGGTGTCCCTTGTTTAGTGCCAGCTATCCGTAATGAACGTCTACCTAAGGACTTCAAGGGCCCTAGGAAGGTGCCTAATTACACAGCTGACTTACAACCCGCAGCCTGGATCGAGAGTTACGAGATGGCCATGGAACTACTGGAGGTCAGTGAGGCGGCAATGGCCAAGTACTTCACCATGATGTTGGATGGGACTGCCCGCACTTGGTTGAAAGGGCTACCACCGAACTCCATCGGGTCTTGGGCTGAGCTGAAAGCCCGGTTCATCCAAAACTTCAAGGATACCTGCAGGCAGTCGATGTCAATTGTGGATTTGACTAACTGTAAGCAGCAGGAGGGTGAATCCACGACGCATTGGGTTCGCCGGGTCAAGGAGATCATACATTCGTCAGATAAGATGGATGCCGGCTCTGCAGTCTTAATGCTGGAACAGAATTGTCGTTTCGTGCCCCTGAAGATGAAACTCGGGCGGCTTAAGCGCGACTGCAGTGATATGGGTACACTAATGGCGGCTCTTGTTAAGTACGCCGATTCTGATGGTACCAAGGATCCCCCTTCAGATGATGAAAGGGCAGGGAAGGGAAAGAAGAACGGCAACGGCAAGGGTCTTCAGCATAACCCGGGGAACCAAGGAGGAGGCAAGCGCAAGGCCGACGGCAGCCTAGAGTTTGTGGCCAACGCCAGCTCACAAGGGAATAACCAGCGACGTAAGGGGAGGCCCCCTCCCCGAGGCGGCGGGTCAGGTCCGACGCTGGAGCAGCTGTTGAATGAGCCTTGTCCAAGGCATGGCTCTAGAGAGAAGCCAGCGACTCATCTGTGGAAGGATTGTGCAATCATGAAGGCCTTTAAGAATTACAATGGCCCGGGCGGCGGCTCAGGCGCCGGCGGCTTTCATGGCCCGGGCGGCGGCTCAAATTCCGGTCCTCAGAACGGTCAAGGGGGCTTTAATCAACAGTCTGGCCAGGGTCATCAACAGCAGCAGGGGGGTTATCAGACCAATCCAAAGCAGCTTAGCGGTGGACAGTATCATGTGTTTACCACTAGTTTGTGCAAGCGAGATCAGAAGCTTCACAAGAGGGCTGTGAATGCTGTTGAGCCGGCGGTTCCACGCTACTTGCGGTGGTCTGAGCAGCCTATAGTGTGGAGCAGGGAGGATCACCCTCCACGGGTGGATAATCCGGGTCACTTGGCCCTGGTGGTGGCTCCTCAGGTGGGAGGATATAAGTTCACTAAGGTGCTCATGGATGGAGGCAGCAGCATCAACATCCTCTATTATGAGACATTCCGTCGTATGGGGTTGATTGATAAGAACCTCAGCCAGTCCAACACTATTTTCCACGGGGTGGTACCTGGTAAGTCGGCTTATCCAGTCGGCAAGATTGAGTTGGAAGTGGCCTTTGGAGATGAGAACAACTACAGGGTGGAGAAATTGACCTTTGAGGTGGTCAAGATAAGAAGTCCATACCATGCTATATTTGGACGGCCGGCTTACGCCAAGTTCATGGCACGGCCGTGTTATGTATACTTACAGCTCAAGATGCCGGGTCATAATGGGACCATTACGGTTCACGGCAGCCGGAAAGTGGCTCTGGAGTGTGAGGAAGGCGATGCAGCTTATGCAGAATCTGTTTGTGCAACAGAGGAGTTGAAGTTTTACAAAGACAACGTTGACCCAACAGATATGACCTCTCTGAAGAAGCCGACTACGGAGAATGAGCCGGCGATGAAATTTAAGTCAGCTGATGAGACTAAACTTGTTGATTTCGTTCCAGGAGACTCATCTCAGCAATTTAGCATCAGTGCCAATCTGGATCCAAAATAGGAAGGCGCGCTCATCGAGTTCATCCGTGAGAATAGGGACATCTTCGCATGGAAACCTTCTGACATGCCAGGTGTGCCTAGAGAACTCGCTGAGCACACTCTCAATGTTGATCCGAAATTTAAGCCGGTCAGGCAGTTCCTTCGGCGGTTTAATGAAGAGAGGCGGAAAGCTATTGGTGAAGAAGTGGCCCGGCTCTTGGCGGCCGGGTTTATTGTTGAAGTCTTTCACCCAGAGTGGTTAGCTAACCCGGTGCTCGTACTCAAGAAGAACGGCACTTGGCGGATGTGTGTGGATTATACGGACTTAAACAAGGCGTGTCCGGCTGATCCTTTTGCCCTCCCCCGTATTGATCAAATCATTGATGCTACGGCAGGTTGTGCACGCTTAAGTTTCTTGGATGCTTATTCCGGATATCATCAGATTAAGATGGCAGTTAAGGACCAGGAGAAGACGGTGTTCATCACTCCCTTTGGAGCCTTCTGCTATGTGTCTATGCCCTTTGGACTCAAGTGTGCACAGGCGACTTACCAGCGTTGTGTACAGAACTGTCTTCATAAACAGATTGGGCGCAATGTTCACGCTTATGTGGACGATATTGTGGTTAAGTCCATAAAAGAGGAAACCCTGATAGATGATTTAAGGGAAACCTTTGATAATCTCCGGGTCTACAAGATGATGCTTAACCCGGCCAAGTGTGTTTTTGGTGTTCCCTGCAGGCAAGCTCTTGGGTTTTTTGGTTTCCTACAGAGGCATTGAGGCTAACCCGGAGAAGATCAAGGCCATCACCTCCCTGGCTAAGCCGGCGTGTATAAATGACGTTCAGCGTTTGGCGGGTCGCATCGCTGCTTTAAGCCGGTTTATAAGCCGTTTGGGTGAGAAGGCCATGCCATTATATCAGTTGATGAAGAAAACTGATAACTTTGTCTGGAATGATGCGGCTAATACTGCCTTTGAGGATTTGAAAAAGCAGCTGGCAGAGCCCCCAGTCCTTGCTGCTCCGGTTGATAAGGAGCCCTTATTACTGTACGTGGCGGCGAACACACGAGCCGTCAGTGTGGCTATGGTGGTGGAGCGCAAGGAGGAGGGCAAGGAGCATCCGGTTCAGCGGCCGGTTTATTATGTCAGCGAAGTGCTCATTGAGTCCAAGCAGCGATATCCGCATTGGCAGAAGCTTGTTTATGGTGTGTTCATGGCAAGCCGGAAACTCAAGCATTATTTTCAGGGTCATCCCATCACTGTGGTCAGTTCTGCCCCTCTTGGTGATATCATTCAAAACAGGGAGGCCACAGGGAGAGTAGCTAAGTGGGCTATAGAGCTCGGACCTCATGGTCTCAAGTACGTGCCACGCACTGCTGTTAAATCTCAGGCCTTGGTGGATTTCATCAATGACTGGACAGAGTCACAAGTGCCCGAGCAGAAGCCGGATAACACATATTGGACTATCCACTTCGATGGGTCCAGGCAGTTGGAGGGCTCGGGGGCTGGAGTCGTGTTGGCTTCCCCTAAAGGTGACAAGTTCCATTATGTGCTACAGTTGCTGTTTCCTTGCACTAACAACGCGGCTGAGTACGAGGCCTTGCTCCATGGTCTTCGGATGGCTAAGGAGATGAGCTTAAGCCGGGTAAGGTGCTTCGGCGACTCAGACTTGGTGGCTCAACAAGTATCAGGAAAGTGGGATTCCAAGGACCCTCTCATGGCGGCTTATCGCCGCGAGGTTGATGCCATTGCTGGGCACTTTCAGGGTTATCAAGTGGAACACATCGATCGCAGGAAGAACGAGGCGGCGGATGCTTTAAGCCGGCTGGGCTCTCAGCGAAAACCGGTGCCGCCCAACACTTTCCTGGACGTCCTGTATAGCCCTTCTGTTAAGTTGCCTACAGAGGAAGACTTGGCTGTCCCTGACCCGGAGGCCCGACTGGTGGCGGCTCTTCATATCATACCAGACTGGACAATGCCATATCTGGCTTACATGACCCGGGGCGAGTTGCCTGAGGACGAAACTTTGGCCAGGCAAATAACCCGGCGGGCTAAGTCAATGATTGTTATCAATGGAGAGTTGCATCACCGCAGTGTTACGGGAGCGTTTCAGCGTTGTGTTTCCCCTGAGGAAGGTCAAGAAATCTTGCGTGAGATCCATGAAGGGGATTGTGGCCATCATGCCGGCTCAAAGTCTCTTGTGGCCAAGGCTTTTCGTCATGGTTTTTATTGGTTGACGGCTCATGCTGATGCGGAGGACTTGGTCAGTAAGTGTGATGGTTGCCAGAGGTTCTCACGACGGGCTCACGTGCCGGCTCAGGAGCTGAGGATGATCCCAATCACTTGGCCCTTTGCGGTCTGGGGGCTTGATATGGTTGGGCCTTTTAAGAGGTCCAAAGATAAGAAGACCCACCTCTTGGTGGCAGTTGACAAATTCACAAAGTGGGTGGAAGCTGAGCCAGTTAGCAAGTGCGATGCAGCCACGGCGGTTCAATTTATGAAAAAGGTGATTTTCCGCTTTGGTTTTCCGCACAGCATTATAACTGACAATGGCACCAATCTCTCCAAAGGCGCCATGGAAGAGTTTTGTCAACGAGAGCATATCCGACTTGATGTTTCCTCAGTGGCTCATCCTCAATCCAATGGTCAAGCTGAGAGAGCTAATCAGGAGATTCTGAAGGGCATCAAGCCCCGGCTTTTGGTCCCTTTGCAACGGACGCCGGGTTGTTGGGTGGAGGAGTTGCCCTCCGTGTTATGGAGCATCAACACTACTCCTAACAGGTCTACAGGTTTTACGCCTTTCTTCATGGTTTATGGAGCAGAAGCAGTCCTCCCCAGTGACATCCGTCATGACTCACCTCGCGTGGCGGCTTACGTTGAGGCGGATAATGAACAGGCGCGCCAAGATGCTCTGGACTTGTTGGACGAACAGCGTGATGTGGCAGCAGCCCGTTCAGCGATTTACCAACAAGACCTGCGCCGTTATCATAGCCGCCGGGTTAAATCCCGGGTCTTCCAAGAAGGCGATCTCGTGCTCCGGCTCATCCAGGATCAAACAGATGCACACAAGTTATCCCCGCCTTGGGAAGGGCCCTTTGTGGTCAGCAAGAACTTGCACAACGGGTCATATTACCTCATTGACATTCGGGAGCACAAAGATTCACGTAAGTCGGAGGAAGAGACCCGTCGGCCGTGGAACATAGCTCAGCTTCGGCCTTACTACACTTGAGCCACCGGCTCTCGTGGTGTACATATTTCTCTCAGCCATGTATATATTATGATAAGCAATAAAGCAGGACCTCTGTCCTTTTTTCTCCTCCAAATATGCACGTGTTGTTTTCATTGCAAGATTACATGATGACTTAAAGGAGGATCCGGCTTATGATCGTATTCGAATCTAGCCGTAAGCAATAAGGTCACTTGGGGGCTTCCTGTTCAAACATGGGTCGTATTCGAACCAAAGAGAACATAGCTGTCGATACCCATTTGATTGGCAAAGTGCCGAGCTCATTGGGAGGTTACCTTTGGTCATATTTGAATCATAGTTTAACCCCTCTGAGAACCGACGTGGATCGTATTCGAATCAGCGTCGTTAAACAATTCTTAAAATCACTTGGGGGCTTCCTGTTCAAACATGGGTCGTATTCGAACCAAAGAGAACATAGCTGTCGGTACCCTCTTGATTGGCATCGCCACACCCACTGGGGGCTATATGATCGTATCCGAATCTTAGCTTAACCCCTTTGGGCCGGGTCTCTGGTCGTATTCGAACCGGAAGCCCCTAAGTTCTTCTGCTTTATCACAAGTTTTCTCTGATTATGTCAAGGTGTGTACAGCCGGGTCTCACTTTGCCGGCTTAACTTTGGTTTACAGTATTGCTGAACGCAATGGGTGTTATAAGACAGGTAAACCGGAGTTGCGGTACCAACTTTCTTATCCGGGTTATTTAAATCGGAAGTATGCTCGCAGGCTGTTAAGTATGTTCTTACGGCTGTATTCAGGATATCATTGAAGACAAGTCCTTTTTGATTCATATTCCGGGTTATCTAAAGCTTATGATTCTCAGGGCGGTAAGCCGCCTCGAGACTTGTGATTTGCCCTTCTATGCAGGATAATTAAAGGCACCTCTTTTTGAGGTTAAGAAAAACAAAGGATTGATTATGACCCGGAGAAACATCAAAGAGACAACTTCAAAAGACTTCAGCATTCAATACGTGCACGATGGCACGGCAGAGATAAACTGTTGCACCTATTCTATTACAAGACTCGCTAAGTCCAAAAGGGTGAGGCATTGTTTGGTAAACCGCCAGCTGAGTTACGACGCTGGCTGAGTTGAAGTCTCCGGCTCGTCCCTATCTTCTCCTCCGGCTGATCCCAAGACCTGGAAAGTTGATGACTTCCAGTCGATGCCGCTGAGAGCTTCGAATTGGGCTTCCTCGTCAATTAACCCGGCCGGGTCAATCTCCGGGGCGAAAGTGTGCTGACGAGCCGGCGGGATCAAGTTGAGGGCTTCATAGCGAGGGGTTGGGATCCTCTGATTCTCCGCATTGTAACCCGGCTGGTACTTGGTTAGATCTGTATCGTTGCCAATGAGAGTAGCCACCGGGCGTACAGCCTTCACGCAAGCTGCGAAGTCCTTCTGATCAAAGGCGGTGCCGTCTTCCTTCAGGCTTGGATAGCCAAGGGCGATGTCCGCCGGGTCTAACTCCGGCAGGAATGCCTTGGCCCGGCTCAGCGCGGCGATTGCTCCGGCTCTTGCAGAGGCCCGTCGCAGCTCTTGAATCCGTTGAGGCAGAACGGCGAGCCGGCGAAGGACTTCTGCCAGGTGAGTCGGCACCTCGTTGGATAGGGCCACCACAGCTAAGGCACGCTGTGACCCGGTGTAGAGCTGCTCCACCAGGGTATACACGGCCTTCAGCTTGGTGACCACGCTCTGGTTGAGGTTGGCACTTCTGGGACCTGTTTAACAGAATCAGATAAGCCGCCGACAAGGATGAAATTATGAGATATACACATTCTAAAACTTGATGAAAGCCGGCGAGACGACTTACCGAAGATTGCGGCCACCATTTGGGACACTTGGCGCTTTAGGCCGGAGAGCTCAGCGGTCTTCTCGGAGAGAGTCTTCTCCGCCTGTTCAGCCCGGGTCACCAATGCGGCCTTTTCTTCGGCCCATGCCTTCCGCTCAGCGTCGAACTCCGTCTTCAGCTTCTCTTGCGCGGCGATGCTGGACACGAACTTGGCGTTTGCCTTCCGGGTCTCCATTTCTTGCATCTTCAGCCGGCTCGTGAGATCAGCAAGGTCAGTCTCCAGCTTCTTGCCAGCAGCCTGTATAAGTTTCCGGGTTATGGCATGAACAATTACTCTACAAATTTAAAGTCCCAAGCGTTTTCCAAGCAAAGACACTTGGCACTTGGGGGCTAATGCATATTGAACGTTTTCTATCTACATATTGCCGGTTCAAATGGAGTAAGCCGGAACCTAAGTCTACAACGTACTCAGTCATAAGTCGTCGACTTGGGGGCTAGCATGGTACAGGTAACTAAGCAGTAATAAGAGGACAAAGAGTAAATAAGAGGACAAAAGGATGTTACCTCAGACTTCTGCTGGATCTGGGTCACCATGGCAACCTCGGCGTCCCGGCTCTTGTGCACTTGGCTGATGTAGCCAGAGACGAGCTCTCCAATGCTCAGGTTGGTGTAGTCGGAGAGGTCCAGGTTCACCCGGTGGGGCTGCAGCAACTCCCCCTTAGCGGAGCACTTGGCCAGCACGGTAGGTCTCCCCGGTTCAACGAACTCCGTCCGGGTGATTACCACGTCCGGGTCATTTGTTGGTTGGGCCGAGCCGGAGGCCTCCGGGTCGGCAGAAGCTTCTACAGGCGCCGTGTCCATTGGAGTGGTGGCTTCGGGGGCGGAGGCAGCTGGCGGGTCTTGGACCGTCACCTCCGGCTCAGGCAAATCCGGCACTCCGGCCGACTTGGTTTTCTTCACCCTCTTGGTGAGCTTTGCCTGGGCACTGAAAGAACAACAAAGGTTAGTACAAAAAATATGAGTAAAGATCAGAACAACATGAGATGATTATCGTTACCCGGGCGCGGTCTTGAAAGCCGGCAGATTCGACTGCATAGAGTCGCCGGAAGAAGGGGAAGTCTCCTGATAATTTGAGTCAGAAGAATTAAGCGGTTGGCGTATAACACCCGCAAAAGGATGAAAAGGGTATAATTTTGCGATCACCTCGGTCCGGCGTTTCCTTGATGCATCAGGTAACCCGGAGGAGAGGTCAGTGTCCTTGCTGGTCCGGGTGTGCCGCCGGCTCTCATGAACCTGTCGCTTCAAAATAAATTGAGGATCTTGGTAAGCTAAAGGATGGGAAAAGCTTACTTTCCGGGTTACTCTTCGGGTTTTCAGCCTTGGCAAGGGCTCCGAGTCGGAGGAAAGTATTGTTACCTCTTCAACCACCGGGTTACTGGCTCCGGTGTCCTCCTGTTGATAAACAGCATTGATAAGGCGGACAGAAATAAACGACAAGTATAACAAGAGCTTACAGGTTTAGGAATTACCTCAGACTCGGAGCTGTCACTTAGCTGCAACAGCTCCGAAGCAGTGGGCCTACTTCCCTTCTTACGGGGAGCGGCTTTCTTGGCGGCTTTCTTCACCTTTCTGGCCTTCTTGGCCGCCTCATGGTCATATTTGACCCGCCAGAACTTGTCGTCAGCCTGAAAAATACAATGATGATTTCTTCAAACGATTCAGATGAAGGTTATATACAGAAGAAGATAGGATGATCAGATTGGCGGCTTACCGCTGGGGCTGGGTTGGTCTTGCAGAAGGGGGCTAACCCGGTCCTTCCACAGTCTGCCAGGCTCTCGTTCAAGAGAGCCTTGGTCATCTCCTCTGCAACGTCTTCAGGAAGATCATTGCGGCTGTGTCTCTGAGGGTCGTCTTTTCGGCCCGTGTACTCACACATTAAGCCGGGGCGGCGGCTCAATGGGATCACCCGCCATGAGATCCAGACCCGGACCAGATCGATTCCATTTAGACCATTGCCCAGGAGAGCCTTGATCTTGTTGATGGTGGGAAGCAGAGGCTGGCGCTCCGTCGGAGTCAGTTTGTCTGACAATGGGTGTGTTGACTCCAGACGTGATGGGCGAAAGCCGGGCAGCGGACTTTCATCAGCCGGTGACGTATCTTGGCAATAGAACCAAGTCATGTTCCAGTCCTTTGGGTGGCTCGGCGGCTCGGCATAAGGGAAAAGACAGTCTCTTCGCCGCTGAATGGAGATGCCACCTAGCTCTAGACTTGGTCCATTGGCGCACTCATTCTGACGGTTTAAGTAAAAAAGCTCTCTGAAGAGCAGCAGACTAGGTTCTTCTCCAAGATAAACCTCGCAGAAGACTTGGAAATTGCAGATGTTGGACACTGAGTTGGGTCCTATATCTTGAGGCCGCAAGTCGAAGAAGTTCAGAACGTCTCTGAAAAACTTTGAACCGGGCGGTGCGAAGCCCCGGCTCATATGATCCGCAAAAATCACTACCTCCCCGTCCTTTGGCTGTGGTCTCTCTTCTGACGGGTCAGGGGCACGGTAGGACATGACATCCTTCTTGGGCAGATATCCGGCCTTAACAAAATCTGCTAGGGTCTCATTGGTGACATTGGACCTCATCCAGTTGCAAGTAATGGGAGCTTTGGGAGGCATGGTGAAAGTCGGCGGTCTATGATAAAAGGAAAAACGTCCGGGTTAATTATGAGCCGGAGGAAATCTACAGTTCAATGTCAAGGTGGCGGCTTATGAAGGGGACTAATGGTATACACTTAAGTGCATCGGGCTATTTAAGCCGCCGAGGGATTGAGAGTAATTTGATCGTCTACAGGCCTTATTACAGCTAAGCCGGAAATTTTTATGGCGCATGGCTTTCTTTAAGCCGGACGGTTCTACGGCGCGTGGTTTCTTTAAACCGGAACTATAAACCGCCGGGATTCAATGATTGCAGTTTTTTACTAAGTGTGGTAAAACAGGTTTCACACATTGCAGTAACTTTTTTGGATCAAAATGGTCGGGCAAAAGAAAAATTTCTAGACCTAGAAACAGAAGCGAGGGAGTTCTTGGGCTCGAACAAAGTTCCTATGCAGTAAAAAGAGAGCTGCTTGCGTGTAAAATGGGTGCTAAACAGTCACCGCAATAGTTTTATGCAGATCTAAGATCAAAAGGAGCAGTAAGAAAGAAAACTACCGGAGTTTGTGGCAATGGTGATGAACTACGAAGAACACGGACGAACTACTCGAGCCCTAGTACGGATCTGCCCTATGGAGTAGCGGAGACTCACCGGAGCTGGAGAGGAGCGGAGGTTGCCGCCGTTTGTCTGGTCCGAGTCAGGGTGATGCAGCGGCCAAGGTTGACGAAGACCGGGGGCGCGACGGCGGCGGCAGTAGCAGAGCTCGGGCAGAGGAGCAATGGCACGAGGAAGAAGATGGAGAGAGAAGTGGCTGAGAGCCCGTCGGGCCGGCCTATTTATAAGGCAAGTTCATAAGTGGGCGCGAGATTCAAGGAGACCACGGCGTGGTTATCTCCCCACGAAACGCCTCGATTTTCGGGATGACAGTAAAGAAAAAGATCCGTTGCGGATCTGGCGGAGTAAAAAACGGACTTAATGGAAGATGACGTCACGGCGGATTATCCGGAGTCCAGAGGATGACGTCACGCCGGGTTATGGCCTTCACACAATTGTAAGCCGGAGGTTTTCTGTCGAAGGAATGGAAGATTGATATGAGCCGGCTCAAATCAATCTGGGGCCTAATGTTGAGGATATAGACCTTAGAGTCACCCGCCAGGAGGGGCCGGGTTACTCATATGGTCACTGCCAGAAGCCCGGCGCCAAGCTTAAAGACGGTGGGCCAAAGATGGGCTTAAGACCCGGATATGGCTTAAGGCCCGTAGTTGCAATCATTATTATGGTAGAACTTGTAGTGTAAGGCAAGAATAGTTGAGAGTCCGAGCCGGACACTCTTATGAGCCGGCCGGGACTCTGAGAGCTGCTGGGCGTCAGCCTCCCTATATAAAGGGACGACCCGGCAGCGGTTGAGGGACAAGAACGATCTCATCGAGAGCCGGGCATAGCAGTTTAGCTCCCTGGTGGTCGTAACCCTAATCAATATCACCTCAAACTTGACGTAGGCTTTTACCTTCACCGTAAGGGGCCGAACCAGTATAAACCCTCGTGTTCCTTATCCCGCATTAACCCCTTCAAGCTTCCTAGTTGCGATGGCTCCACGACTAAGTCCTAGCTCGAGGACATCTGCCGTGACAATTCCACGACACCATGGGAAGAAAAGGGGCGCCCCTGAGGATTTGGAAAGGGAGGCTTCCAAGCGAGGGAAGAAACCTTCGCCAGGGGGCCCCGGCCCGGAGGGCATCCTTGCCGCACAGCGCCCGCAAGGGGGCCAGCCATCAACCGAGCCGTAAGTGAATAAAGGCGCTTTGACAAATATATCTTTTTTCTCCTCTGAGAATAACGACCAGGACACATGTTTTGCAGTCTGGCTCCTAGCCCTTCTCAACAAAGTTCGTCTGCGAGGGATCTTCTTCCGGAGATGATGGAGAGCGAGACGCCTTCTCCTGCTTCCCAGCATCGCGAGACGGACAACCCTGAGGTGTTGTCGCGGAGGACTTCTCCTGATCCGCAAAGGCCAGAAGGTAACTCTTCGGCCGCCTGAAGTCCGGAGTATCCGGCTCCCAAGGAGAGCAACAGAAAGAGCCCGGGATTGTCTGGTGCCCAACCGGACACATTGATGGGTCTTTTGGAGCCAGCGGCTATCTCAGAGGAGCATCGTACCTTAATGGGTACGGTGATTGAGAGGATTTCATCCGCTAAGAGCGGGTTAAATGAAGCTTTTACAAGCCTGCTAAGAGGCTTTGAGGTACGAAAAGTAATATATATTTTTTTGACTGTACCGCACACGGTAGGTGTGCTCTGTATAGATAGTAGCCCCTGAGACTCTGGTTGCCGACCAGCGGCAAACAGAGGATCATAGTCCCAGGTAATGACCGCGCTGCTTTCATGTGCATGCGGCTGAGGGTCCGGCGGCTGGCCGCCATCGACATCGTGCTTGTGAACAAGCGGCTTGACGAGGCACAGGGTATGTATTTTCGGGTGTCAGCAAAATTAAGAGGAGCATTATTCTAGTATCTATAATATGCTTTGATTGCAGATGGAGCTGCTGCCGTGGAGATCCTGCGGGCGGAACTTGCCCGAGCCAAGGAGCAAGCCAGAAGAAGTAATGCAGCTGCCCTGAAGGCAGCCGAAGAGTTGAAAGCCGAACAGGCTGCTCATCACCAGAGCAAAGAGAAAATAGCCAACATGGCTCTTGAGCTGCAAAATGCCACCAGCCGCTATGAGCTCCTCGAGAGGGAGAACCAGACGAAAGCGGCTGACTTGAAGAAGGCCTTAGAAGCAGCCAAGGAAGAGCGCTCTGGAATCAGAGCGGCGCGGGAGGAGCTTCGCCAAGCCGGGGATATCACGGCTGGGAAGCCCTTCCTATTACGGACAAAGTTCGGCGATCCGAAGTATGCCCCTCTGGATAAATTATGGAGTGCTACGGATGCATACCTGGACTTAGCAAAGAGTGCTGCTAATGCGACTGAGTATTACAAAGACCAAAAGGATCATGAGGTAGAAAAATTGTTCTAGTCACAGTTCAGTGCTCCGAAGCGTCCGCTGCTGTTAAATGAACAAATGGCTGAGTGGGCCGAGCTCCATAGATTGTCCGGGCTTGCCATGAGGTCTGTCGTGGATCATCTTTGGCCGAAGGAACCAAGTCCGGATAATTATTTTGGTTTAGTGCAACGATTTCTTCGTGCTGTGCCGCAAATCGACGCTGCAAAGAGGTCGGCGTGCATAGAGGGCGCGCAGATGGCTCTTGCCCGTGTTAAGATACATTGGGCAGGGATGGAGGGCGCTGCTATTGCAACCAGGGGTCCTACCGGAGGCCAGGATTCGCCCGAGCACTATTTTGAAGAAGTCCTAGAAGGTGCCCGCTTAATAGAGGCTCAGTGCTCAAAAAGTACCATGTTCTAATGACATGTATCTTGATTGTAAAAACAATGCTATTTTGATTATAAAGGCTATTTTTATACTTTTGCCTGTAAAGTATTAAGTGCCTCCTGTGTGGCCGTTTATGTATATATGTATATAACCTGAAAGATTGCAGTCGTCGGCTTCAGCCCCCACGCATATAATGCGGGGGTGTTCGGTAAAGCGCATAATCACACTTGATCCAACGTCTTGGCCCGTTTGAGGAGGTGATAGCGCGGCGAACAAGGCAATCGGACTATATTGCTTTAACACTTTCACTTAGCCATAGGAGTTTGACGGTGGGGCTACTATATAGCCTCTGGTATGTCCGCGCTCATCCGAATACGGTGCGCGTACATGACCGGGAAACGGTCCTTCGTTAATGCGGAGGAATCCCAAAGATTCCGATGAGTCATCGAGTGGTTGACCAGTCTCTTGCTTTATCATGACAGTCAGTTTTCGGTTTTCTCTACTGAGGTGCTTGCCCAGATGAACCGGGGCACAATCGCAGTAGTTCTCCCGGTGGCACCTTAGCCGATAGAGCGGAACATAAGGTATCAAAACACGGGAGCCGGGCAAACCCAACATTTGACCAAAGGCATGATTCGGAGCTGATGCATATAAGGCCAAACTCGTGACGCCGAACACTCCCTAAGGTATTCGTACTTTACAACATATTCTGGGCTGAGTAACGCCCTCGATAATGAGCCCTAAATTTCCAAGTACATGCATTAATCTTGGCGTGACGAAATGCCAATGACGCCGTTATCCCACTCGGTTGTGTAAAGTATCCGGAGGGTGTGAATCAATAAGAGACATTAAAAAAGGTTTTGCGCAGGGTCTTAATCTAAAAAGAAACCTTTGACCGGGGCCCTGCTGCACGTCTGCGCCTTTGTCTCCATTGTGCCGTATCCTGGAAGGGTGTAGCGCGATGATTATCTGCAAAAAAGGGAAAGCCCAGGTGAGAGAATCCGTCAATCGTGCGAAAAGTTGGCTATTCTTAATGAACCATAAAAATGCAATCTATTAATTTGCTAATAGGATCTAGCCGGATTATGAGCCTTTATATGTGCGGGCAGCCCCTAGCACCACATGTGGGGGCGTGTCCGCCAACCAAGCTCATGTTTATCTGGGCTGCTACAACTAGTGGTGTACCGGACACGTCTAGCCGCGTCCGTGGTCTTGACGACCGATCATTTATTCGGGTTGGGGAGTTGGTCTGGCTGTTAGAGCCGCCGCATATTCTTCCACACACCGAGAACGCTCTGTATTTCCGCTAATTGAGATGACGCCATGCGGACCGGGCATCTTGAGTTTAAGATAGGCGTAATGCCGGACTGCATTAAAACGGGCGAAAGCCGTTCTTCCGAGTAGTGCATGGTAGCCGCTTCGGAATGGAGCGATGTCGAAGATTAGTTCTTCGCTTTGGAAGTTGTCGGGAGAACCGAATACAACCTCTAATGTTAGAGAGCCCGTAGAGCGAGCCTCTGCGCCTGTTATTACTCCTTTGAAGGTAGTACTATTTTGGGTAATTCTTGATGGGTCTATCCCCATTTTGCAGATAGTTTCCTGATATATCAGATTAAGACTACTGCTGCCATCCATAAGGACTCGGGTGAGATGGTATCCGTTGATTATTGGGTCGAGCACCAAGGCAGCCGAACCTTCATGCCGGATACTAGTCGGATGAGCCCTGTGATCGAAAGAGATCGGGCAAACCGACCATGGGTTAAATTTGGGGGCGACAGGCTCTATAGCGTAAATCATGTTCACTGTTTTGACCTCTGGTGGAAATTTCTTCTGCCCCCCAGTGTTCGGCTGGCGAGGCTCATCGTCGTCTTCACTTGGCGTCTCCTTCCCCTTGTGTTCGGCGTTTAGTTTGCCGGCCTGCTTGAAGACCCAGCATTCTCTGTTGGTATGATTTGCAGGTCTTTCGGGGGTGCCATGAATCTGACATAATTTGTCTAGAATCCTGTTTAGGCTGGACGGTCCATCTCTACTGCCTTTGAATGGCTTCTTCCGTTGACCGGGTCGAGAGCCCCTGAATCCGGCGTTGACCGCCGTATTGTCGGGGCTGTCTTCATTATTTCGACGCTTATTTCTATTGCGCCGTGGCTTTTCGTTGCCATCCCTGACTTCGGATGTGCCTGGGTCGTTGGTACCACTGCGGGCCAACCAACTGTCCTCGCCCACGCAAAAGTGGGTCATAAGGCTTGTGAGGGCTGCCATTGTCCTTGGCTTTTCCTGGCCGAGGTGTCTGGCGAGCCATTCGTCCCGGACGCTATGCTTGAAAGCCGCTAAGGCTTCGGCGTCCGGGCAATCGACGATTTGATTCTTCTTAGTGAGAAATCTGTTCCAAAGCTTTTGGGTTGACTCTACGGGTTGTTGAATTATGTGACTTAGATCGTCTGGATCCGGAGGTCGGACATAGGTCCCTTGGAAATTAGCCCTGAAAGCGTCCTCAAGTTCCTCCCAACTTCCAATTGAGTTTTCGGGAAGACTTTTCAACCAATGCCGAGCTGGTCCTTTCAACTTGAGGGGCAGGTATTTAATGGCATGGAGATCATCTCCGCGAGCCATGTGGATATGAAGGATAAAGTCCTCAATCCAGGGTCTGTCGTTCCGTCGTATGCTTCTATGTTTACGTGTTTGAATCCCTCTGGAAATTCATGATCCAGCACCTCATCGGTGAAGCACAGGGGGTGTGCGGCGCCCTGGTATTTGGATGCTTCCGACGGTTGTGGTGTTCGGTTTTGATTCCGAACTGTTATTCGATCAGTATGATCGTTTGGGCGGCCCTGATCCTGTGTCGGAGCATGCTTCCTAGATCCATAGATGGACCTGGCCATACCGGCTTTTTTGTCTAGGTACTCACGTAAATCGTGCGCTGACTTGTGTGCGGCATGATTAGCCGCTTTGTCTCGGCCAGGGAGCGGTTGGTCCGGCCGGTCGGCCGTATTATTTTTTTGTGGTATGGGTTTTATAACCTCGTCGTCGAATTCGGGCAGAAGCTTGCATCTTGGGTAGCTCTTGGTGTGGCGATCACCGCCGTATTTTTCTTCAGTGTCGAGCACTTTGTTCCATCTGCGGTTGAACGTATCCTGCGCAGCCTTAAGCCTTTGCTTCTACTTCTTCAAGCTCCTTGCGGTGGCAATAAGCACTTCGCGAAGGTCTTCTTGTTCCAATTGCTTTTCCGGGCTGAATGGATCGTCGTCCGGACTGTCCTCCTCTCCGGAGGCAGGTTTATGAGTGTTATCTCCGCCGTCACTATGTTCGGACAGCGGCCCTGGCCTATGTTTGGCGTCCCCCGGCTCATCCTGCTCCATCGCTGGGTCCATGGGGTCGTCTGGGGTATTATTTCCTCTTGCGCTGTTATCGCTGTTTTTACTGTGGCGAGATTTGGAGCGGCGCCGACGCCGTCGCTTTGGTTGCTTATCAAGGGGATTATCCTCCGTTGCATCCTTCCGTTCCTCGCCGTCACTTTCTCTGGGTGTACCCACCATGTATATATCATATGATGAGGTGGCTGTCCAGCGCCCTGTGGGCGGTGGTTCTTGTTCTTCTCCAGCATCGTCGTCCATACCGTCGATGTCTTCGGAGTCGAAATCAAGCGTGTCGGTTAAGTCGTCGACAGTGGCTATTAAGTGGGTGGTGGGTGGGGAACGAATTTCTTCGTCGTCCGCTTCCCACTCGAGCCGGACATAGTTCGGCCGCGAGTCTCCTGTCAGGGAGAGAGATCTCAATGATTTTAGCACTTCGCCCAAGGGCGAGTGCTGAAAGATATCCGCGGAGGTGAACTCCATGATCGGTGCCCAATCAGATTCGACAGGCACAGATGCACGCGATTCGGAGCCTATGGCCGGAGACGAGTCCGAGGGTCTGATGACACAGACCTCATTGGAGGCGAAGCCTGTGTTTGGCTCTATCGCCGCTGAGTGTGCGGCCTCTGTGGCGGGGTCCATCCACCCGTCCTCGGATGGCATGATCTGCTCCGGATTGAGAGCCGGGGCAGCCGCAGGCGCGATCTCCCGAACACCGTCCGATGGCAGATCTAGGTCATGCTCCTCGTGACCGTCCGGCACACCTGTCCTGGGCTCGAATCTATCGAAGATCAAGTCTCCGCGGATGTCGGCCGTATAGTTCAAGCTTCCAAACCTGACCTGATGGCCAGGGCGTAGCTATCGATCTGCTCCAGATGGCCAAGCGAGTTGGCCCGCAGTGCGAAGCCACTGAATACGAAGATCTGTCCGGGGAGGAAAACCTCACCCTGGATTGCATCGTTGTAGATGATTGAAGGAGCCATCAAGCCTTATCCCGACGACACAGTGGAACTCTCAATGAAAGCACCAATGTCGGTGTCAAAACCGGCGGATCTCGGGTAGGGGGTCCCGAACTGTGCGTCTAAGGCTAATGGTAATAGGAGGCGAGGGACACAACGTTTACCCAGGTTCGGGCCCTCTTAATGGAGGTAATACCCTACTTCCTGCTTGATTGATCTTGATGATATGAGTATTACAAGAGTTGATCTACCACGAGATCGTAGAGGCTAAACCCTAGAAGCTAGCCTATGAGTATGATTGTTGATGTTGTCCGTCCTACGGACTAAACCCTCCGGTTTATATAGACACCGGAGGGGGCTATGGTTACACAGAGTCGGTTACAGAGAAGGAGATCTACATATCCGAATCGCCAAGCTTGCCTTCCACGCAAAGGAGAGTCCCATCCGGACACGGGACGAAGTCTTCAATCTTGTATCTTCATAGTACAACAGTCCGGCCAAAGTATATAGTCCGGCTGTCCGGATACCCCCTTATCCAGGACTCCCTCAGTCGCTCCGGACTGCTGACGACATCCCACGCGGAGTTATCCGCGAGGGAGCCTTTCCCCCTCTTGGGCGCCTCCGCCTCCAGATCTGTGGAGGCCGCCCTCTTGTTCCTCCCTTCATCAGGGAGGGATTTGTCCTCCTCCTCCTCCTCGTCGTCGTCTTCGGCGGTGTTGTGAGACTCATCGTCTTCGGACGTCACGTCCGAAGCACCTCTTTGGCGGGGGCCGCTCTTGGCCCCCTTGGCCTTTTTCTTGGCCTTCTTCTTCGGCACCTCATAAGGCGCCGGAAACAACATCTTCGTCAGAAGTGGAAATTCTTGGTCTTCGGGTAGCGGAGCCAGACAGTTAATCTGCTCCACTATCTCTATCCAGGCCTGAAAAAATTGATGGGAAGGCTTAGATTCCTCCCCCAAGATATGCCCGTAAAAGGTATAGCTCGAAAACATGAAAGAACTTACCGAATTAGCCTGGCGTTTTAAGCTGAGCCCGTGATCCTCGGTCGTGGGCGGTGTTGTCTCGCTGGCCTTGAAAAGCACTTTCCAGATGTCTTCGTGCATCGTGCCGAAGAGCTCTAGTAGCGTCTGGTGCTTGGCCGGATCGAACTCCCACAAATAGCAAGGCTGGCGTTGGCACGGGAGGATCCGGCGAATGAGCATAACTTGGATCACGTTGACGAGCTTGATTTTCTTGGTTATCATGTTCTAGACACACGTCTGGAGTCCAGTTAGCTCGTCAAAAGAACCCCAGGTCAGGCCCTTCTCTTGCCAGGAGGTGAGCCGCATTGGAACTCCGGACTGGAATTCGGGGGCCGCCGCCCAGTTGGTGTCGCACGGCTCGGTGATATAGAACCACCCCGACTGCCACCCCTTTACCGTCTCCACAAAGGAGCCTTCGAGCCAGGTGACATTGGGAATCTTGCCCACCATGGCGCCTCCACACTCTGCTTGTTGGCCGCTCACCACCTTCGGCTTCACATTAAAGGTCTTCAGCCATAGGCCGAAGTGAGGGGGGATGCGGAGAAAAGCCTCGCACACGACAATGAATGCTGAGATGTTGAGGATGGAATTGGGGGCTAGATCATGGAAGTCCAGCCTGTAGTAAAACATCAGTCCACGGACAAACGGGTGGAGAGGGAATCCCAGCCCGCGGACGAAATGTGTGAGAAACACGACCCTCTCATGGGGCTTTGGGGTGGGAACGATCTGTCCTGTGGCCGGGAGTCGATGAGTGATTTCCTTGGCCAGGTATCCGGCCTCCCGGAGCTCCTTGATGTCCTTCTTATTGACGGAGGAGGCCATCCACGTGCCTCCAGCTCCGGATCCAGACATGGTTGGAGTGCTTCTTTTTTGGGCAGAGAAAGCTAGAGCTTGGGCGCTGGAGCTCGAGAATGGATGGGCAGAGGAAGGAGAAGGCGTGGGTGAACAAGGATGAATCCTTATCCCATTATAAAGGCAGTAAATATCAAACGTCTCCCCACTCGCCTTAAAACTCATCTATTCCCAAGGGTTGTGCGAACGGCACGGTTGGACTACCCACGCCCGTATGGATGAGAATCCCGTGATAAGGGGACACGATCTCTGCTTCGACAAGACGTGCCAATGAAGACCGTGTCTCAAAACACGAGGTGGCAGACAAAAACAGTTCGAAATAATGAGACGGGCAGGCGTGATGTCACATTATGAAAAGTTGTCAGCGGATTGGACTCGTGGAATATTGTACTCTCTACGGTTGTGTGTTTGGTATTCATGTTATAGATCCGGATATATCTCTTGTCCGAAGACTATCTTGAAGTTCGGGAAGGAGGAACCCGCCTTGCAATGCCGAAGACAATCTGCGCGTCGGACACCTCGTCATTGAAGCCTGGTTCAGGGGTTACTGAGGGAGTCCTGGACTAAGGGGTCCTCGGGCGTCCGGCCTGTTACACATGGGCCGAACTGATGGGCTGTGAAGATACGAAGACCGAAGACTCTCTACGTGTCCGGATGGGACTCTCCTTGGCGTGGAAGGCAAGCTTGGCGATCAAACATGAAGATTCCTTTCTCTGTAACCGACCTTGTGTAAACCTAGATCCCTCCGGTGTCTATATAAATCGGAGGGTTAGGTCTATAGGACCGAAGATACTCATGAACATAGTCATACAGGCTAGACTTCTAGGGTTTAGCCATTATGATCTCGTGGTAGATCAACTCTTGTAACACTCACATTCATCAAGATCAATCAAGTAGGAAGTAGGGTATTACCTCCATAGAGAGGGCCCGAACCTGGGTAAACATCGTGTCCCCTGTCTCCTGTTACCATCGACCTTAGACGCACAGTTCGGGACCCCCTACCCGAGATCCGCCAGTTTTGACACCGACACCCGTTGCCCGACCCGCTAAGGCCATGGGCCAATGACACGAGGGGCCCACGCCCCTGAGAACAAAAAAAGGAACAAAAAAAAGAAACAAAAAATAATAATTAATAATTAAATTAATTAATTAATTAACTTAACCTAATAAATCTGTTAATTAAATGCATTAACTTGGTTAGTTAGTTAACAGTCAATGACAATAGGACCCACACGTCAGTTTGACTAAGTCAATTGACTGTTTGACTGCTGACATCACCCTGATATCATGCTGACGTCATAATTGCATTTTCTAATTTAATTAATTCTGTTTATTATAAAAATGATTTAAAACTTTGAAAATTAATATTAAATAATACGTAACCCGGATGAAAAATACTTTATACATGAAAGTTGCTGAGGGCGATGAGACGAATCCGAATACGCAGCCCGTTCGTCCGCCACACGTCCCTAGCATAGCAAACGTGCAATAATCCACCTCCGGTTCATCTCTCCAAAAATGTGAAACACCAGGAATACTTTCCCGGATGTTTCCCCCTTTGCCGGTATCACCTACTACCGCATTAGGGCACACCTAGCACCGCTCATTGTCATGTCATGCATCGACATGCATATGTTTGCATTAATTTATTGTTTCTCCCCCTCTTCTCTCGTTAGACACCGAGACCGACGCCGCTGCTACCCAGTACGACTACGGTGTTGACGACCCCTTCTTCTCGACTGAGCTTCTAGGCAAGCCCCCCTTGATCAAGCAGATATCGCCCACTCTCTTCTCTCTTATTCTTGCATTAGATTTGCTACTGTTGTTGATTCGATAGCTCCTATTATGTTGCATAGCCAGTCATTGTTGCTACAGCTGTTACCTTTACCTGCAATCCTAAATGCTTAGTATAGGATGCTGGTATTCCATTAGTGGCCGCCATGCTATACTATCGGGCCATGATCGCTAGGGAGGTGATCACGGGTATATATTATACATATTACACTTGATACATGCTATGACTAAAGTCGGGTCGGCTTGTAGAGTACCCGCGAGTGATTCACGGATTGGGGGCTGAAAGGACATTTGTCCCGATGGCCCTCTGAGTGGATCTTTGTGGCGGAGCGACAGGGCAGGTTGACACCACCTAGGTGAGAGGTGGGCCTGGCCCCTGGTCGGCGTCCGTGGTTACATCAATTAACATGCTTAACGAGATCTTGGTATTTGATCTGAGTCTGACTACGAGCCTATATGCACTAACCAACTACGCTGGAACAGTAATAGGCACTCGACGTCGTGGTATCAGCCGAAGCCTTCTTGACATCAGCGGTTGAGCGGCGCGCACCGGATTGGACTGGAACGCCTGCTCTTGTATTAGGGAGGCTAGGTCTTCTTTCGGCCGCCCACGTAACATGTAGGAGTGCAATGGGCGATGGGCCCAGACCCCTGCACGCTTAGGATTTAGACTGGCGTGCTGACCTCTCTGTTGTGCCTAGGTAGGGCTGCGACGTGTTGATCTTCTGAGGCCGGACATGACCCAGGAAAGTGTGCCCGACCAGAGGGATCAACCGTGTTGGGTAATGTGGTGCACCCCTGCAGGGAAGTTTATCTATTCAAATAGTCGTGTCCCTCGGTAAAAGGACGACCTAGAGTTGTACTTCGACCTTATGACAACTAGAACCGGATACTTAATAAAACACACCCTTTCAAGTTCCAGATACAACCCGGTGATCACTCTCTCACAGGGCGACGAGGAGAGGATCGCCGGGTAGGATTATGCTACACGATGGTACTTGGTCAACTTACTAGCTACTCTCTTCTACATCCTTCAAGATGGAGGCTTCCAGAAGTGTAGTCTTCGATATGACTAGCTATCCCCCTCTTATTCTGACATTCTGCAGTTCAGTCCACAGATACTACCCATTTCATTGATACCAATACATATGTAGTGTAGATCCTTGCTTGCGAGTACTTTGGATGAGTACTCACGGTTGCTTTGCTCCCTCCTTTCCCCCCTTTCCATTCTTCTCGGATGTCGCAACCAGATGCTGGAGCCCAGGAGCCAGACGCCACCTTCGATGACTCCTACGACACCGAGGGTGCCTACTACTACCTGCAGGCCGCCGCCGTCAACCAGGAGTAGTTTAGGAGGATCCCAGGCAGGAGGCCTGCGCCTCTTTCGATCTGTATCCCAGTTTGTGCTAGCCATCTTATGGCAATTTGTTTAACTTATGTATGTACTCAGATATTGTTGCTTCCGATGACTCGTCTATGACCGAGCACTTGTATTCGAGCCCTCAAGCCCCCTGGCTTGTATTATGATGCTTGTATGACTTATTTTACTTTTAGAGTTGTGTTGTGATATCTTCCCGTGAGTCCCTGATCTTGATCGTACACGTTCGCGTGCATGATTAGTGTACGATTGAATCGCGGGCGTCACAAGTTGGTATCAGAGCCGACTGCCTGTAGGAATCCCCCTTCCACACTCCTTGGCCGAAGTCGAGTCTAGACATTGCAAAACTTTTACTAACATGGCTGTGTGGCTTACGGGCCCATGTCGCCATTGGGTGGTATTAGGATCTTTTATTCCTCGTCTATACTCTGGGACTCTAATCTCTCTTCTATTCGGGTTTAAATGAATTTACTAACTGTAACATTAGGATCTCGTGATCACATCTACCCGGAGAGGCCCTCGTTCTAGATGATCGACCGCTTCACAAGAAGGTTCTGAATATATTATTCGATGTTTTCCCGAGACCCCTGTGCTCACCGCCTTTGCAAATTCCCTACCACAGTTATATCCTTATAGATACAACATACACTTGCCATTTCAACCCCATTGATCTTGTTATTACAAGATGCCCCGAACTGCTCTCCGTTGTTCTGAGAATCCTTTAAACTTACTGCCTTGCAGTTCTTTGCCACATGAATACCCCTACGGATAATTCCTTGCACTTATCGAGTATCCGCTCATTCCCAGTTGTTCATGTGTTTCACAAAAGTCTTCGAAATACCATTCGGTCTTTCGAAAATCCTGAGTAGCCTATTGCTCTTGAAATTCTTGCTTCCTTGCATTATGGTTAATCCCATAAGTCTCATAATCTTATTGGCATCCCTTGTCATTTTCATTTTTAGTCCGTTGATTCAATATGTTGCGAATGCTTGCAATCCTCAATCAGATCCTAGAATTCATCCTTCCGGCTCAGACGTCATTTTAAACATGAGCTGGATCTCGACCAATCAAATTGTCGTCGATTGTACCCCTAAGCTTACTCATCTTATCCATCCTTAATCAGAGCGTTTGCTTTTTGAGCTTTGAATCAGTCAGTTGTTTCTATAATCTGATCTCCTTGCATTCTTTCTTCCTTTGGTTGAGTATCGATGCTCACATCAGATCCCTTGAGGAGCACCGGATCCTTTGTTGGATTTTATCCGACAACGTCCTTCATAATCAATCACTTTGGAAGTTATTTCTCTGATATATAATTCCATTAGTAAATCCTATCCTCTGATTGGCCAACCATGCTCTGCTTTTGAGCTGGTGATAATTACTCTCGAAGCTTGTTGTATATGTTTCTAAGATGCCCCGATGGGTTGAACCTATGCCTTCCTTAATATGTGTGAACCCGAAAGTTTTCCAAGGTTCATACTCCTCTGGTAATTCACCAGGTTGATCTTCGCACTCAAATCATTTTTAGTAGAGCAGTGAATGAAAGGTTATGCATTGAAGAAGTGGGAGTCGACCTTGAACTTTGTGTTCATGCCCACGGACACGATGTGGAACTTATCATGAAAGCTTCTTGCAAGAATATTTAATCATTCGAATAATTCTTCCAGTGTCGTAAATTGGATCCCTTGCAGTTTATGGTTCCGACCATGCTAACCTTATTCATTATATCTGAAAGGGAACCATTCCATTGCCTCGTCTATTATGACAAGATTAAAGTATCTGCTATTGCAAGTCAATGCTCCAGTTCAGTTTCTATTCTGATCTGCCTTTGAGTATTACCCTCTGATATCTCGAGAATACCACGGAACTACATAACTTCTTATGAGTTCTTCATCAACTATTATTCTCGCCGATTCCATTTTTCCAACGGGTTCTGAGTTGTTAGAACCCCTCAAGGACACCGACAACTGAATCGAGTCTGCACTACGATTCAACAACTCTTGGTAATCTACATTGCTTACGAGTTTGTACTCAATTGTATCATTCCCAGCTGATTGACTACATCATCATCGTCAGGCTGACTACTTAACCATTCTACCTATGTCCTTCATCCTCGAGACACAATCCCGGCAGTGCTCTAAGCTTACATCAAACTTTCACCATCATATTTTTTGTCTTGAGAGACAACTCTGAATTCTGAGATGCCATCTTATCTATGGTTATAATAGCCTTTTGCTTGACCATTCCCTTGGCTTGATGTTGTCGCCAAGCGATTGCATCTTCATGGAGCTTCTCGACAAAATTTGTCATGATCATCATCAACATTTTGACTCCTTCCAGGATACCAATCGAATTCATGATGAGAAATACCATCCTTGCCCCTCAATGATTTGTGTTATCATCGACAACATTCTTGCCTTCCCCCCAACACAAACTTGTTCTTGTTTTGTGTTGTACCTAGAGGTCCTTTCTATCCAACTTATGTTATGATTCTATCTTGGAATATTACTGATTTGTATGTCAAGAATGTTGTGAGAATTTCACCAACTCTTAAGAATTCTTGATATTGTAATACTTCTTGCCATCTCCATTCCTATCTTGGACCCTGTGTTGTTTCTAACCGGAAAACCAAAAATTGAACTATGACGTGCGAATTCAAAACTTCTAGCGACCCTATGGCTTTGAAGTTAATGGTCGATATTTCATTCTTAGACCATTGGTCATTGAATCACCATTCTAACATTGATCATGCTACCTAAGCCCATATTTCGGGTGCACCCTTCAACCAAAGTTAATTGTGTATGTTTTCCTCGAGCATACATCATTATATCATTCGATCTGGTAGATGTTATCTCCTTGTTCATATATTTGTGGAAATCCATCTTTTTGGAAATCTCAATGAATTGGCGCTGAGTCCATCAGTCACCTCCTCACCCTCTCTTTGATTTAATGATGAACTCTTGTTTCGGAACTCGCTTCCATAGTTCAATTCCTGAGGATCTTACAATGTCATCTCATCAATTTGTGTTGCACCTTTTCTTCTCAGGCATCTTGAGTCTGAGGTATCCTGACCCCAATCAGATCTGAATCATGGTCAGATATGATGGTTGGAACAAATTCCCGAGAGTTATAGCATTGCTCTTTTACCCGATAAGGTGATGACATGCCTAGCACACCTGGCCGGAGGACCTATTGTTATAGTTCTTCCTTTTTGGCAAGGTTAACCATTCTTCCATGAGGAAATTATACGAATTATTCTATAAGCTATTCCCGATGAATCCATTGAATATCCAACACTGGTACGCGTCGGTCCTGAACAAACGGTTTTTAACCCCTTTCCACGATGACATTTGGAACCGTCGCCAAGTGAGTGTGGGCGATAGGGGGGTCCTTCCCACACGACCCAGAAACCGTCGGGGATATGGAGCAGTGATCCAGAGGCCTTCCAAAATGTAATCATGTGCGGTGCAGCACACACTAAATTCTTTCGCATGTGTGGTATCGGTGATTAAGCGTTTCTAATGACGCAGTGAAACCATACGGTCTGTCGTAACGAACCGTTTGGGAAACAGTATGTAAGGCACACGGGCCAGTATATGAACTGTGTGCGATTTGTGCCCCGTCGCACACGAGTTTTCTGCGTAACCCGTCTGCCATGCTAGACTCCATCGCACACGTTTGCCAACAATTACCGTCTGTGATAATGTTCTATCACAAACGGTTCAGGAGCCCCTTCGCACACATACAAGTGGTGCAGACCGTTTGTGATTTGTTGGGTATCACCGACGGTTGCCGCAAGAGTGACGTGTGCTTTTCGTTCAGGATCCCACACGTTTCCTGAAAAAAATTACGACTGGGATTGTATTTTGCATTGGGCACAGTTTACTCCCAGTTCTCGTGTGCGATAACGCGATATCACAAACGGTTCTGGAGACCCTACGCACACGTAGTAGTGTTGCAAATCATTTGCGATCTGTTGTTTATCACCAACGGTTCCGCTATGATTGATGTATGCTTTTCGATGTGGATCGCACACACTCATTTAGTTGAACCGTGTGCGGAGCAATTGACAGGTTAAAACAAAAATATCCCATTTTGAATCAGCACGCAAAAAGCAAATTCGCCACAATATTCAATTGAACAAATAAACAAAAATATCCCATTTTGAATCGGCACACAAAAAGCAAATTCGCCACAATATTCAATTGAACAAATAGTGTCCACAGGAAGAACATTCATCAGATTTCACAACAATTGCAATTGAACATATGGTAGCTAAATTCCAATGATTTGTCCACACATATATGCATTACATAATTAATCATAGTGTACGAAATACGAAGACCTCATCAGATGGAAAACAATGGATCCATGCGTTATATGTTTAGCGGCTAACTCTTACTCAATGTTTCAGGAGAACGCATGCTGAAATCTTCATTATCACCAGTGGGATTGATGTAGTGATCCAGGAAGAAGTCGCTGATAAATCTCCGAACCATCAGCAATTCACCAGCCGGGAGCGGTTCAGGGGTCCTCGGTTTTAAGATGAGCTGCAGTATTTTTAAGATCAGAATGTGCCATATGAGTGGAGTAGAAGATATTAACTAAGATAGACTTATTGGTACTAATTTGCGAGGATCATCACAACTATCAGCAGATTTGCAGATGGAGATCATGTGTCTGCAAACATAGTATCCACAAAGGTTGGTCCCTGCTTATTGCTGAGGACACCGAATATTTTTGTACAAAATTAGTCATGTATTTGTCCTGTTAGGAACAACCTAACCGGTGTTAGATGTATTATTTTTTCTTTGGACAAAAGAGAAAGAGGTTTATTTAGAAGCTTGAACATTTTACTAGCGTAAAGAAAGGTATTTGCAGACTGTTGGATAAATTTTCCGAAACTAACGGATTTTGGTGTGTTACCGGAGAAACAATCTCATGTTGCAGAGGTTGTTCCGTCTTGAACAAGTTCCCTGGTTTAGTTTTCCACAATGCGAGCACACTACAAATGATGATGGATTTTGACAACATCAATTATTGAACCAGATATGAATGCAAATTAATTTCAACATCATAGAATTCAATACCTATCCAAGAATTGCTGAACATGCGTCAGATCCTGAGCGTTTGTTGACTCTCTGAGAGAATCGATGTAGTAAACTGTGTTCTTGTTTGGAACAATGAATACCAATATCCAGTGATTGCTACATATGAAGGAAGCCATGAACTTACGAATGATGTCGAAATCTGAAAGACAATCAGTGTATGCGTGGTTGTTTACTTGACTTACCGTTCATGATATGGCCAGAGAAATGATTCTGCATGGGACGTGTTTTCGAAGATACGGACGACCGTGTTAACGGCCCAGTCCCGTCGGTCCTTACCATCTAATGTTGTGCCATTTGCTAATGCAGGATCTATGAAATACACACTCTCCCTTGTTCTTCTCTGCGAGTTCAATCCCCTAAGAGGAATAAAATGCAGTTAGCTGTTTATCATTTACAGCCTTGTATGGAGAAGTTGATCAGAGTTTGTTAAGTACTTACAAAATCAGGCATGTAACAAGAGTGGCATCGAGCACGTTGAAGTTGAAGAAGAGATGTAAGTCCTCGAAACTCACATTGATGGAACCAGCATCGTGTCGGAAATGATCTCTATTGTAGTGGACTAGCAAAGCATGATGACCTGCTGACATTTGATCCATGCAATATTCATGTAACTCGCGGCAACTGGAGCTGCACTCATCAAAGTATTCGCCAACAAGAAATGGCTGGCCATGGACGTAATTGCGTGCTTCAAGTACGTCTGCTTTACTTTTAGCAAGCAACAATTCTACTTCTTCATCATCCATGGCGTCAGAAATAATATTACTCCCCGATTCGAACAAGCTGCTGTTAATTTGGTTCTGGGCGATGAGTGCTTTAAGTAAGATGCGCTTCCTCGTGGTCGTGGGTGTAGCCTTTTTGGCCACTTCCTTCTTGGTACTTGAAGCATTTCTGGCAGAACGTCTGGTTGGCTGCAAGGTAGACTGCCGAGCAGACGGTGAAGCTTGGACGGACTGCTTAGCAGACGGTTTATCTATGCCGGACCGCTGAGCTGGCGGTGCTGCTGTGACGGACTGCTGGGCTGTAGGAGCAGAGGCATCGGACTGCTGACCATGCGTTGAAGCTATGTCGGGTTTCTGCGCAGGTGGTGCCAACTTGTCGGTGTGCTGAGGAGGCCGTGCCAACGCGTTGGTTTGCTGAGCAGGAAGTGCTGACGCATTGGTATGCTGATCACGCGCCTGCGGACCGACGGACTGATGAGCAGTCGGTTCTGGACCTACAGACTGCTTAGCAGGCGGTTCCGAAGCATCAGACTGCTTAGCAGTCTGTTCCACCAGGTTGGTCTGCTGAGCATGTGCTGCAGCTGGGTCTCCCCCCGCTGCTTCAGCGGCCGGCATCTGAACCGGTGGTGCGTCATCAGCAGTTGTAGGCCTTGCCACTGGCTGCTTTGGGGCGGAGGATGACATGGCCTGTACGCCACAAAGTCGGGCCGGCTGATCACAGGTTGATGCATCAGCCCGCGAGAGCTGCTGTGGCAAGGAGAGCGTCACCGGTTGAGGGGCGACAGTGGTTGCTCTTGGCGGGGCTTCAGGAATCTCATCGATGAACTCTATTTCCTTTCGTGGCCACTGGATGTGATGTAACAGTGTTTCTCCCAAGGTCCTTTGCTCATCGAAGTCTCCTAGGACATTCTTCAGGGCAAATTCATTGAATCCAGGCTTTACTTCAGTCACGTAGCACTTCACACAGCCCGGCTTCAATGGCACATTGTCCAAGAAGAGGCCATCTTCCAAGAAGGGTGGGCAAACCCAGGCTGTTGCACATTTTAATGTACCTTCATAATGTGTAAGCACGCCCTTCAGTCTGTCTTTCATTCCAGATAGATCAGATATAGCATCATCACGAGCAGCTGCAGTCTCAGTGTCGCTGGGGTCAGCTGATGCACAGCTACTCTTGTGCAGTGTTGTCGCGCAATAAGCAGCATCCTCCATGCCCGCCTCCCCTCCCATCTGCTGGCTATCTGTCAGTGTTAGAGTCTTCTGCATCATCATTGACTCCTCAACATCCTTTCGAACAGCCGGATAAATCTCCTTCTTCAACCTTTCATACAATGCATTCTGCTTCATTTCACTCCTCGCTTTTTTCATGCTGAGCCTCTCTTCTTTGCTGAGTGTGAAAGCCCTCTTGTGCGGGACATTAACACCTATACCCCTTGCACGGCCAGGGGGCTCTTTTGTGTCCAGAGCAATGGACAGAATGTCACATGGCCCTGAGTTCCTGTAGAACCTTCCAGGGATCTTGGAAGCCTCTAACATCACTTCATACAGTTTGGCGTCACGTGCGTTTTCAAAGTAATAAGTTCCGTCATCACGCCTCTTTGCACGTGCCCGCAAGTAGTCTCTGGCGCGTTCGCCCCTGATTTCACTAAAGGCCGGATTCCCACCCGCCGCTACTGCTTCTTTGTCCTCCTGTTCCCATATCAGTTTCATGCCGTAGTATCCTGCCACACCCATACGGTGGGGGTGTATGTTCTTCTTCTGAAGTTCCGATTGCTTGAAACTCTTCTCAGCAAACTCTTTAGTTGCCCTGACCCTTTTGAATTCTGCCCAGTCTGCCTTTGTAATTTGGGGGTATGCGGGGATTGGGTCCTTGCCTTCACTCAAGTACTTCTTGTACAGCACGTGCTTCCAGTTTCTCCAAGCATCCCTAGCCTTCTTCAGTGCAGCGTGTTCCACCTGCATTCTCCACTGCTCTGGAACGTTGAAGTGATCCATGATCTCCCGGACTATCCTTCGCCGTGTTTCTGTGTCAGCCTTCCGAAACCCCGGCAGATTAATGTTGAGCCTTGCCCTGCCAACAAATCCACACACACTCCTGAACCTCATGCGTGCTTTATCTGGTTTAGTTGGAGCCCAGGACTTTAAATCAATCTCGGTTACTTCATATACACCTTTAGGCTGGTGTGTGGGCTTCCTTGGAGCGTTCCTCCGTGTCCTGACCGGAAGGGTAATTGCTGCAGCTCTATCCCGTTCAAGACTACTTGATCCCTCACAATCTGCTGAAGACCTAGGGTTGTCCGAATCAGATGAAGATACATGGCCTGAATGAGTGCTGTCGCTGCTACTCGCATCTACAGAGAACACATGCGAAACTCAGGAAAGGAGGATAAGCATAAAACTAACAACTTGGTATCAAGCTTTCTAAACATGCCATGCAATAATTTAGAAAATGTACGGCTAATTTGTTAAGTTTGTGTGACTCGGGCGCCCGCGATCTGTAAATAGGCAGTAACTTATTGGAACAAATACAACTTATATGTAGTAAGGAAGGTAGATAATGAACATATATACGCTCTCCGTTATTTTATAGCCAATTTGGGAACATACGGAACGAAATTGGAAGAGGGATTGCGAGGAAATATGCCTCACCGCGATGGAGAGCAGTAACTAACAGGCTTCTTAATGCAAACCCGGCCGGACCACAGGAGAGGCGAGGGTTACTGCATCGATATGCTCGAGGGTGGCTGGCGAGCAAACGAAGACAGTGAGGCGTGGGCTGCCGCGTGTTGGGAACGGCAGTGGAGGTAGGCTTGACGCCGAAGAGCGGGCACACGGCCGGGGTGAGCACGGCGGCGCCGGAGAGGGTTCTGCTGTGGATCTGGGGAGGGGGGAGCTGGCGAAGGAGATTGGGCGGACTAGTTGAGTGAAACGCGGGTGGACGGTGGGGGGTGTTGGGGACTCCGGGTGTTGGCGGCCTAGATGAAAAGGGTGAAAAATATCCCTGGTCCCCGCGCGCGGAATGGCCTATGCAAACAGTTGCCTCTAAGCGCTCGTGTGCACAAACAAAATAATTTCGTTTGAAATGAAGACGTACTAATTTTGAAATGAAGACGTGAGTTCATCGTTTCGCCTCTAAATTTTTCCCATGTAAACCAATCACAATTTTACCACGGGTTTGATTTGCTGGCGCATTTCAGGTCTCGTGTGCTATATGTAAGACATTTTTTGGCATTTACCGTGCATGTTGGCATATAAATAAATTCCTAGCCGGACTGCATTTCCTGTCGAAAGGGATGAGGCTTGCCGTTCGATCTGGGAGCATCCAACAGTGCAGACGTACGATCCGTGGGGTTTGGGTTCTGGCCAATCAGAACGCACGACTCAGATCGCGCGCGCAGCAAGGGGGGGGCATCGGCCACGGTTTGGTAGGCACACGGCTTTCGTGTGTGAACCGTGTGCTATTTGAAAACATTTTTTGGGAGGGGCTATTTGAAAACATGTACATGTGTTGTCGAAAGGGATGAGGATCGCCGTTCGATCAAGGAGAATCCAACGGTGCAGACGTACGATCCGTGGGGTTTGGGTTCTGGCCAATCAGAACGCACGACTCAGATCGCGCGCGTGGCAGAGGGGTGGGGGGGTGCATCGGCCACGGTTTAGTGGACACACGGCTTTCGTGAGTGAACCGTGTGCTCTTTGAAAACATTTACATTACCTAACATCATATTTTTGTTCGAATGAAAACATGAGTTCATCGTTTCGCCTCCAGATTTTTTCCACGGTAAGAAATCACGAGTATAGTGGAGAGTGTCATATACTAGTATCATGAATATACAGTATATATATATGATACTAGTGTATGATACTACCTTTAATTAATTATAGCGCATAGTATAATACATAGAGTATAGTATCATATATAGATCATATTTATTGCCATGCATGACACAAATTAGCATCGCATTTAACATGATACGATATCTACCTATATGTTACTCTAACCCTCTTTATATATATTTAATTCTTTGCCACATCAGCATACTTGCTATTTCCGAGTGCATGACATCGTCGGCTATGATACCACCACTATGGCCAGCCTTATATAGTGGGGAGTATCATATACTATATATATAGTATCATGCATATGATACTAGTGTATGATACTACGTACGTACCTTCATAGTGCATATATAGTATCATAGAGTAGTATATATCATAGATGACCGTATTTATGGCCATGCATGACACAAAGTAGTATAGCATTTATTATATATATATATGTTACGGTATCTACCTATGTTACTGCTTCTTTGCCACATCATCATATTTTCTATTCCCGAGTGCATGATACCGGCTATGATACCCCCACTATGGCCACCCTAATAAGGTTGGTCGTAATATGGGAGTATCAAGCGGTATGATGCATGCCAACTAGACTTTTTGGATGATGTGGCACACAGTTAAATGAGGAAAGAGAGGGTGTGGTATCATATCATGATACCGTATCATATTAAATGTTGTACTACTTTGTGTCATGCATGGCAATTAATAAGGCAACCTAAGATACTAACTTATGATACTATGCATGCGCGCATTACGGAGGTATTGCCGATCATATACTAGTATCATGCATATATACTCCCTCCTTTCCGGTTTATAGGCTTATCTCAAAATTTTAGTTTTTCCATTTTATAAGGCTCAATTTGGTTGTTCCCCATCACATGTCCAGATTCCAAGGTGCATTAAATCATTGCATGCAAGTATTAAGAGAAAGTTGACCAATGCATGTACTTTATATATGCATGCATGTATTGCAATTAATACATTGGAAAACATAATTTTTTGAGGAAAACAAAAGCATTAATTGGGTGTTTTTGCAAACTACAAAAAGTATTCCACCACTCACCATCTACCTTGGTTGGTGAGATTTTTGAATTGAGCCCTATAAGGCTGGTTGTAATGGGGAGTATCATATACTAGTATCATGCATATGATAGTGTATGATACTACTTCCGTAATGCATAGTATCATAAGTTAGTATCTTAGGTTGCCTTATTAATTGTCATGCATCACACAAAGTAGTAGTACAACATTTAATATGACACGGTATCATGATATGATACCACATCCTCTCTTTCCTCATTTAATTGTGTGCCACATCATCCAGAAAGTCTAGTTGGCATGCATGATACCGCTTATGATACTACCATTAGAACTAGCCTAAACCGGAAAGGAGGGAGTATGAGACTAGCCACAATGGAGAGTAACATACACGGGTAACATACACATATCCCTAGACTATGTTAGTACCTTCACAGTGGGTAGTAACATAAGTGTAGTGTCATGCAAAGCTTCATTCATTAGGTTATAGACTCATATTGCATTGGGACATGTGATGTTACGGTAACTAGCTAAGTTACTAAAACTATCTCTCTCCTCATTAACTTATTGCCACATAAGCAAGTTTGCTGAGTTGGAGTCGATGTTACTGCTGAAGTTACTCCCATTGTGGCTAGTCTGATACTAGCTAGTCGTCTATGATATACTAGCTACCTCACTAAGAGCATGGTTAATAATACAACCAAGGGTCGACTATAAGAAGTTGCCATATACAGCCAACCTCTTAGTGGGCATGTACAATAATAAGTTTTATATACGTACTAGTTTATCAATAGTTGGCTCACAAAGTGTCTTGGGTCTCGTGTTGCAGCTGGCTCTACTAACCAAGAGCCCGCTTCTCTTCTCTTTCCTCCAACTAATAAGCACATATATATAATTCCATTCCTTATAGCCTGCTTAGACTATCCACAGTGGGAGTAACATAGGTAGTATCACACGTATCTAGATAAAATAGATGATGTGGCAAGCAATAAATGAAGAAAGAGAGGAAAGTGGTAACATAGCTAGTTAGACTAGCCACAATGGGTAGTAACATAGACTAGTAACATGCACATGTTACTAGTCTATGTTACTACCTCTATAGTGGGGAGTAACATATATATGTGTGGTAACATGCAACACTTCATTTATTAGGCTATAGACTCATTTTTCTTGATATGTGTGATGTTACTCATACTACTAGTAACTAGCTATGTTACCACTTTCCTCCATTTCTTCACTTATTGCTTGCCACATCATCTATTTTATCTATATATGTGTGTTGTTACTACCTATGCTACTCCCACTGTGGGTAGTCTTACTAGTAGTATGAGTAACACCACACATCTCAAGGCAAGATGAGTCTATAGCCTAATAAATGAAGTGTTGCATGTTACTACACATATGTTACTCCCCACTATAGAGGTAGTAACATAGACTGGTAACATTGTATGTTACTACCCATTGTGGCTAGTCTTATGTCACTCTATTGTGTACTTGCTCTAATGCATAGTATCATAGAGTAGCTAGTATCATATGTAGTACTTTATTTATATTGTCATGCATTACACATAGTAGCATAGCATTTATTATGATACGGTTTCATGATATGATACTTAACCCTCTCTTTCTTCATTTAATTAATTCTATGACAGCTCATCAAAATTGCCTAGTTGGCATGCATGATACTAGCTATGATACCCCCTTACTATCAGCCTGGCAAAGGTGTACAGATCATTTGTGCGTCGCTTTCTGAGTTTTCATTCATTTGTTCGAGAAGCGGGGAGAAGTTTCAAACATTTCGGCCACGAGGTGCGGCCACTGGCGTAGGCCTTGTTGGTATTTTAATTACAGGAAATTCAGATGGAGTTCGGACATCATAAAAATCGATGTGTGCCTATGGCATGCTCTCACGACCCCGTGGAATTTTTTTTGGTAAAGTTTGGCACAAGTTTTGATGACCGCTCCTTCCAAATCGGAGCATCTCACATGAAGGATCATGGTTTTCCAAAAGGAGACGTGCCAATTCAAACTCCTGTGGCCGGTGACTTCATCGTTTGGCCTCATAAAAATTTCCACGGTATGCAATCACCATTATACCACGGGTTTGATTTTCTGGTGCATTTCAGGTATCGTTAGCTATATTTAAGACATTTTTTGAGATTAACGTGCATTTTGTGCATAAAAGTAAAATTACAACCAGAACTGCATGTGCTGTCGAAAGGGATGAGGATCGCCGTTCGATCTGGAAGCATCCAACGGTGCAGACGTACGATCTGTGGGGTTTGGGTTCTGGCCAATCAGAAAGCATGACTCAGATCATGGGCGGGGTGGCGGGGTTTGGTCGGCACACGACTTTCATCAACGAACCGTGTGCTATTCACAAACCAGATTGCATATTTTTGTTCACACATACTTGTAACACCCCGGATGTAACTTTCCATATTTGTAACTCCAACTCTTGCCATTTTTGGCTATGTGTTATGATATTCCCTCCGTGGTTGGGTTTTGTCTTTCGTTTTGCATTTTGTTCATGTCATGCATCTCATATCATGTCATCATGTGCATCTCATTTGCATACGTGTTCGTCTCATGCATCCGAGCATTTTCCCCGTCGTCCGTTTTGCAATCCGACACTCCCACATGCACCGGCGCACCCCACTTGTCTCTTTTCGTGAGCGGTGTTAAACGTTCTCGGAATGGACCGAGTCTTTCCAAGTGGCTTTGGTATACCACCGGTAGACCACCTGTCAAGTTTCGTTCCATTTGGAGGTCGTTTGATACTCCAACGGTTAACCGGGTAACCGCAAAGTCCTTTTGTGTGTTGCAGCAAAAACCCCCTCCAAACCCCCTCCAAACAGCCCACTAACCCAGCAAACCCCCCTCCATGCTCTAGGTCGTTCGATCACGATCGTGGGGGCGAAAACCGCACTCCATTTGGAGTCTCCTAGCTCCCTCTAGCTATAAATATGTGCCTCCCCCGAAATTTTCGCGCAGATCAAACCCTAACCCCTTCCCCTCTCCGCCGACGGACACGTCCGGTCCGGCCGGACAAAGTCGCCGCCGCCCAGAGCCTATCGCGCTGCGCCACGTGGCGAGCCACACCCACTTCGCCGCCGGCCCGCCGAAGCCCATCGCCGGCCCCCGCGGGCCCGTGCGCCCCCGCCCGCGCGTCGCCATCCCCGCCACCGGAGCGCGCCTCCTGCGCCCTTGCCGCCCCGTCGCCCCTCCGGCGAGCTCCCGCGACCTCGCCGCCCGTCGCCGCCTCGCTCCGGTCGCCACCCGCCGCCTCTGCCTCGACCTCGCCGCCGCCCGTGCGCCCCCGCGCGTCGCCGTGCGCCGAGCCGCCCCGCGCCCCGAGCGCCTCGCCCCTCCCTCGAGTCCTCCGGCCGCCGTCTCCCCTCCAGCTCCGGCGACGAGCTCCGGCCGCCTCAAATCCCGCGCCGATTCCCCCAGATCCAGATCGAGGTTGACTTCCCCCCTGTTTTCTGCCAAGTCTCGAATTTATCACTTTATGTTGCTCTGTTCATCATGGCATATCTCATTGCATACTGCTCCGTTTCATGCGTGTGATATATCGAAATGTTCGTCACGATATGCTCTTCACTTTGTTCCATTGTGCCATGCTAGTTTGAGTTAATCGTGATGCCCAAATCTCTGGTGCAAGAGTGCTATATGCTGTTTACTGCTGTTACTTATCAGAACTTGGTGTTTTGTTATTTTTGTTGCATTTGATGTGTGCATCTTATGGGCATGAGCTCTGCAGGTGTTTTGATCTATGAAATGCCATCTATACAGAGGTGTATGCCATGTATTTTTGTGATCTATGTGGTGACTAGCACGAGCATGCAAACTAGGCTTCGTGATGTTTCTGTTTTCAGGGACTTAGGATTTTGCTAAGTCTGTTACTACTGTTATTTTGTTGCCATGTATCCATGTGTCTACAGTGAGATCCATGCTTCTTTTGAGTATGTTCAATAAGGATGTTTTGTATATATAGTTGTGTTCTATCGATCCATGCCCCTGTTTGCAATTACAAAGTGCCCTAGCATGTCTTATTCTTGCTCTAATTTTGCTACAAAATATTCCTGGCAGATTGTTAACATGATATTCAATTTTGCCAAGGTTGTTGTAGTTGATCCATACATGCTATGAATTTTTTTCTTGCCATGGTTAGCTTCATAAACATGCCATCTTGCTGTAGGTATGCTTGTTTTGTCATGAATTTCTTTGTGATGAGTGTATCGAGCTCACAAAGATGCCTTCATATTTCTGTTAATGTCATGTTCTGTTTATCTGCCAAGTCTGAAACCTGCTAACGAAACTTGCTATGTTTACATGAGTGCCATCATATCTTCTGGTCATTTTTGACTCATGGTCAGTAAGGGACTTTTGTTCTATGCATTTAGTAGATTCATGCCATGCCTTGTTTTGCTATGTTAAGTTCCTGTAGCATGTGTGTTTCTCGCTCTGAACATTGCTACCTGATGCTGTTTATTCCATGTCCAGTAATTTCACCAAGTCTGTGAACCTGATATCTTTTGCACTTTTGCCATGCTTGTTTGAACCTGTTATCGTGTGATCTAGCCGTAGCTCAGTATTCATATTTTGTCAAGCATCTCCTGTAGATTACATCCATGTGCTTTGTTGCTATGTTGGAGTGCTGTAACATAGTTTCTTGATGCATTCTAAGTGCTATCATGCTGTTAATCGCAGAATCGTGTCATTCTTGTTTTGCTTGCCATTTGCAAACCGTGCATCCGTTTCCGGTGATCTTTATATCGATTTCGACCAAAATAATCTCATCTTTCCAGTGGAATACTTGGTTTGCCAAGTTACTGCCTTGTTCATCCTTTTGCTTCCGGAGCACGCATACACATCGCATATCGTATCTCGCATATCATGCATGTATTGCATCATGTTGCTTGTGCATTTCTCGTTGTTGATTGTGGTTCCGTTTGTTTGTGTTCTTGTCTTGGGTAGAGCCGGGAGACGAGTTCGCGAACAAGGAACCTGTCGAGTACGCTTACGAGGATCAAGCTTTCGACAACTCTGAGAATCTTGCAGGCAAGATGACCACCCCTCGAAATCACTTCTATCTTTGCTATGCTAGTTGTTCGCTCTATTGCCATGCTCGCTACCTATCACTTGCTATATCATGTCTCCTATTTAAGCCATGTCAGCTCTAACCATCCCTTCCTAGCAAACCGTTGTTTGGCTAAGTTACCGCTTTTGCTCAGCCCCTCTTATAGCGTTGCTAGTTGCAGGTGAAGTTGAAGTTTGTTCCATGTCGGAACATGGATATGTTGGGATATCACAATATCTCTTATTTAATTAATGCATCTATATATTTTGGTAAAGGGTGGAAGGCTCGGCCTTATGCCTGGTGTTTTGTTCCACTCTTGCCGCCCTAGTTACAGTTATACCGGGATTATGTTCCTTGAGTTTGCGTTCCTTACGCGGTCGGGTGATTTATGGGACCCCCTTGACAGTTCGCCTTGAATAAAACTCCTCCAGCAAGGCCCAACCTTGGTTTTACCATTTGCTACCTAAGACTTTTCCCCCGGGTTTTCGCGAGCTAGAGGGTCATCTTATTTTAAACCCCCGGACCAGTGCTCCTTCGAGTGCTGGCCCAAACCGAGCGATGTCCGGCACCCCCTGGGCAACCAGGGTCTATGCCAACCCGACGTCTGGCTCATCCATTGTGCCCTGAGAAGAAGATATGTGCAGCTCCTACCGGGATTTGTCGGCACATTCGGGGGCTTTGCTGGTCTTGTTTTACCATTGTCGAGATGTCTTGTAAACCGGGATTCCGAGACTGATCGGGTCTTTCTGGGAGAAGGTTTATCCTTCGTTGACCGTGAGAGCTTATGATGGGCTAAGTTGGGACACCCCTGCAGGGTATTATCTTTCGAAAGCCGTGCCGCGGTTATGAGGCAGATGGGAATTTGTTAATGTCCGGTTGTAGATAACTTGTCACTTGACCCAATTAAAATACATCAACCGCGTGTGTAGCCGTGATGGTCTCTTCTCGGCGGAGTCCGGGAGGTGAACACGGTCTGTGTTATGAATGACGTAAGTAGGTGTTCAGGATCACTTCTTGGTCATAGGGTCTTGGGCCGCACCTGCCTCTGCCGTACCATCAAATTCAGCTTTCATCTTTCGGTATGGGTGATTTCTCTGCAAGAACCTACGATTACGCAAATACACAGTTTTGCGCGAGTTGGGAAGTCTTCTGCTAGCTGTCCTATCCATGCATGTGACACACCCTACATCTCCCTTTGTTTTCTGCCCTGATGTGCTGCCTAATGCCAACATATCTTGAATGGTGTGCACCAACATCGCATGTAGATCAAAAATCTTCTTTCTGTAAGCATCATAACATTTCACAGCAGGCGCATCTATCCACACTATCAGTAGTTCTTCTACCAGTAGCTGAAAGTAAATGTCGATGTCATTTCCAGGTTGCTTCGGGCCTTGGATAATCATTGACATCATAATGTATTTTTTCTTCATACACAACCAAGGAGCTAGGTTATATATGCACAGAAGCACCGGCCATGTGCTGTGATTGGTGCTCATATCGCCAAAAGGATTCATCCCGTCAGTACGCTCCCTGAGCCTTATACTTCTAGGATCCTTGGCAATTTTTTCAAACTTGTTGTCGATTAATTCCCACCGAGCCCCATCTTTCGGGTGCCTCATAAACCTATCCACAATTCGCTCATCATGATGCCACCGCAACCTCTTTGCCTCTCTAGGGTTTGCAAAAAAATGCCTCAACCTTGGAATTAAAGGCAAGTACCAAACAACCTTGAATGAGATTCTTGTCTTGATCTCGTCGTCCAATTTGTACTTGTCCTTTGCTCTCCTGTGCTTGTATCGTGCATGCTTGCATGTGGGGCATGCACGCAAATCTTTGTACTCACGACGATACAATATACAATCATTCACACAAGCGTGTATCTTCTGTACTTCAAGTTCCAATGGGCAAACAATTTTCTTCGCTTCATTCATGGTTCTGGGGAGCACATTATCTTTTGGAAGAATTTCTTTGAAAATACCTAACATCTTGTGAATCCCTTGTCTGATAGACCGTTTGCTGCTTTAAATCTGAGAAGTGCTAGGGTGGCACTCAACCTAGAATATTTCTTTTTGCAACCTGGATACAATTCTTTCTTGGAGTCCGCATCAATGGTTGGCAGATTCTTGTACCTAATCATATCCTTTTTTGGGCCCTCGATATCTGCAATCATAGCAGCAAAATCTGGCATATCAAGATCGTCGTCATCTGCGTCGACGTCTTGGTTTTCCATTGGGCGTTTTGGCTTTCCGGTGTTCCATTGGTAGCTTGACGCCTCTGCCCCGATGTTAGATTCAACATCCATGTGACACTGATCGGGGTTTGGCATCTCGCTGCCCTGGGTATCTTCATCCATGACCTCCTCTTCACCGTGTCTGGTCCAACGTGTATATCCATCCATGAATCCCCTAGAGACTAAGTGCATCTGGACATCTGAAACTTCATGTGACTCTGTATTGCCGCAATCATTACATGGACACATGATGTAATATGCATCACCAATTCTCCTCTTTGTACTTTCAGCCAAATTCATGAACTCTGTCACGCCACTGATAAAATATGCGGTTTTCGGATTCTTCATCCATCGAGATCGTCCCATCTGCAGCACACGAATGGTACTTAAAAACAAAACAACAACATTAATACATGGATTAACTGTTGCCCAAAGATGCGTGCATAAATCACAAGGTTTTATTTTAATAATTACTGAGGGCGCTCCATGTTGTTATCCAGACGTGCAATGACAAAAATTAATGGCCAGTCAATTTACACGCAGAGTACTAGTACAACACTACCCTTAGGAATTGAATACCTTAATTAAGCCACTCACGAAAAGAATACCTTAATTAATTAGCCGCGCGGCGACGTCCACCCAGCAGATAGACAAGCGCTATGTGGCGGCACGCTGAGACAGCAGGGTCGAGGAGCAAAGCATAGTGCGGCTGCCGCCTAAAGTTCGACCTCCACTATCCCGCCATCGACCGTGATGGATGTGCTCGAATCACGCCGTCGCCGACCTCGATGGTTGAGCTCGTCCTATCTCCCGCCGCAGACCGAGGATTGACCTCCTATGACGCCGCCACCGCCCACCGGCCGAGGATTGACCTCTTCTCCGGTAGCCGCTGCCTAGGCCGCCGCCGCCATCTCTATACGCAGAGCGGCGATTTTTTTATTTTTTTGACGGATATCCGCAGAGCGGCTGTTTACACGGTATCTCACTGTAACTCAATTATATGGACTGGGTAGTACATCACAAACGGTTATGTAACGGCAACCGTGTCTAACCTACATTGTCTTCTCACACGGTTTGGTGCGGAAATCGTGTGTGACGTTGTAATACCTAACACACAAATGACATGTATAAATAGTGTGTCGTATACAACATATAGTGCCATAAGTAGTTCCCGACCGTTAGCTTATCTCCACAGTTTCCCCATTTCCCCCAAATCCCTACATAGCCTCCAAATTCCCTCGCGTGGCGCTGACATTGGGGGAATGCGGACGAGTGGTGCTGATGGTTTTGGTGCGGCTGCTCCTGCTCGTATTGCCGCCACGACGGTGGTTGCCGCCGAGCACTTGCCTAAGGTCATCAGAAGGCAGGTGTACTACGGATCCGAATCGTCCTGTCAGGTTCCAATCTATCTCGATCTATTGTAGCATGTCCAAAGTATAGCTCCTTGCTGAATCCGTCATGAATGACCCCCCCCCCCAGGAAAGCAATCTTCCGCCGGATCCGGAGCATGACTCCAGACTCCCGCAACACGAGTTCGACTCCGAGTTTTGCACCACCAAGGAGTACCAAAATCTGAGTTGTGTGCACGGGCACACTCCCGCTCGACGTGTATGCACGGAGGGATTTGACATTGGCAGGCGGTTTCTCAGTTGCCCCTTAGAGGTTAGTGCTAATTAAGTTCATCATTTTACTTTAGTTAGTGCCACCACTCATCCAGAATACTATTTAACATTGGCAGGGATATGAGGCTTGTGCCTTTGTTAACTGGCTGGATGAAGAATGGCATGGCAGGGCTCGGAGTGTTATCACCAAGCTCGCAGAAGATAACGTAAAGCTGAAGAAGAAACTGGCTGATCTGGAATGTACAATCAGTACGATGAAGATAGAAAGAACCAATCACAGGAAACAGATGAAAGAAAGAGACAAGAAGGAACTAGCATGTGTAGTTGTGGTTGTCGCATTAGCCATGTTCTATGCGCTGTTTGCAATGATGATTAGGGGTTTTGTTTGACAGTATTGCTAAAGCACATCAAGATGTGCTCTAAGTAATGCACATCTAGGTCCTGTGCCATTGATGTTACGCGAAGATTCGTGCATATATTTTCTTTGTCTTTTTTTCTTTTCCTTTCTAGTTTGATTATTACTGGCTTTATCAATAAGAAGAGCTCAGTGTATTGCTTGCCAACTGTCCTACTCCGTTCGTACCGGTACCGGTGCATAATCCCAAAACTCGTTCCTTGTTTTTGTCCTGAAAAAGGAAACCAGCCAAATAGCCAATAGGAGTCCTGCGCAACCCCGGGAATTTGGGGCGACTGGGTACAAATAATTGCGGTTGATTAGACAAGTGGTTAGATAATACGTCAACCCCCTCTTCAATTCCCGCTTCAATTGGCAGTTCCTCTTCTCTGCATACCCCGCTTAAGTGTCCACCATCTTCATCGTCCCCGGCAGGCCGCGCTACACACTGGCACACACTCTGCAGCCATGTTGAGTGACAGCGAGGACGACAGTTCGGCCAGCAGTCTGGCGCCCGATGACAGGTCAACATCGGAATGATCCCGCTCGTCTTCCATGAGTCCGGCGTCAAGCCCAGACCTCGATTATATCAGGTTCATGGAAGGGACGCCGCCTCCGGAGTCGTCAGACAACAACTAGATGGATGAAGAGCTGTCGGAGGACGAAGAAGAGGACGACGACGATGATGAGGAGGAATGGTCGAACGAGGAGGAGGAGGAGGACGACAGCAACGACGATGACGACGGCAGCGGCGATGAAAAGCCAACGGTCAGCGGCAAGAAGCGTCCTCGCCAAGATGATGTCGCGGGGCCATCCAACAACAACAAGAGGAAGAAGAAGGTCTAAATTAAGCAGACTGTATATATCTCTATTTATCCTATTAATCTCATCGCAGACGGCTAGTAATATGTATTCGACAGAGATCTTCTACATTATCGCCCACAGGTTGGTTTGTTGAATGGTGTGCCCTGACGAGCACACAATTCACAAAAAAAGACCGTATGGGCTGTCTATAATGATCGCATACAATTCTGATTACCGACCTGTTTGCCGGGTATCACACACATATTGTTACGCCGAATCCTTTGTGTTCACCTCAATCATCGCAAACGGTTCATCGGAGTGAACTATATGCCGTATATCGCACACACCTTGATCTGGCTGCCCGTTTCTGTTGTTCTGTCTCATTGCAAACAGTTCGTACAGATCAACCGTATGCTCCTCATCGCACACTCAACTAATATCTGAACCGTGTTTGATGTATCATCCATCGCAAACATTTTGCACCTTTTTTGACGGTTTTTACATCACCGTTTGTGATTAATGCATCACACACAGTTTCGTCAAAGGGTCTCTGATTGTAGTGTCGTGTTAGCAGCATCCTGCAGTAGTGCAAGGTCTAAACTTGCTTGAAGACCATGTCAATGCTATCTCGAAGCATGTCTGTGGTACTCCGATCTTCAATAAGAACATTTGAAGCACAATGCTAACTTTTCTTTATCAATTATCCTAACACCGTTGTATGGGTAATATCATGAAATTCCTCTCCCTTTACCTAAATGGTTCTCTACTTTCTATCCTGTCATGGATAATGCTCCGCTTGTCCTTGGGAAGGATATACCCCTGAAATATGTGTGTATACACATTTTCCCTTCCATTGTTCTGATTGAACCTGATAATAACTTTTCCTTTCCATTGGTTTGTTTAACCCTTCTTGTGATCTATATTACATAAGCAGTAATATTCTTTTGCTTATGTAAAACACCTCGGTGTACAACTCTGTCAGTAAGACCCTGTTACTATTGTTGAAAACATTCTGGTAACCACCGAGGGATGAGAACTTTGCCTATTGGTCCGCCTCGTTCAACGAGCAGGAAATGGTTCTCTTCGTCCCTCGCCCTTGGTACCGATGTTGTTGCCGACATAACTGACGGGCTATCCTCTGACATGCCTTGCTTACATGACCGTGCAAGACGTCACCGCCCTTCCTACTTTTAACCCACATGGTGGGCCTGTAACCCACAGTTCCACAGGATCGAAACCTGACTCTCCTGTACATCCCTGTTTCGAAGTTATCCCTTCCACTTCGTTTCATATGTAATTCGCGAGCCACCTTCCTAGTGATCAATTCTGATATCAGACACAATACTTATTCCAGTTGCTCTGAACCCCTTGCACACTCTGTTTCAGGCAACGAACGATTGCCTATCCGCTTGAAACTTCTTATTGCACCTTCTTACCTTGCTCTCGATATTTTCTTAAGTTTCAATTCGAGAGTTAATTTCCCCCACCTTCCCCGATGTTATCGACCAGATAGTCAATCTTGCAGAGGTCCGTTCTCCCGGAATACCCACCCTTTATTCTTTCGTAAGTACGATGGAGTTCCCGAAGAAAGGATGCCGACTTCATCATTGTCGGTGTCAAAACCGGCGGGTCTCAGGTAGGGGGTCCCGAACTGTGCGTCTAGGGTCGATGGTAACAGGAGACAGGGGACACGATGTTTACCCAGGTTCGGGCCCTCTCTATGGAGGTAATACCCTACTTCCTGCTTGATGATCTTGATGAATATGAGTGTACAAGAGTTGATCTACCACGAGATCGTAGTGGCTAAACCCTAGAGGCTTAGCCTGTATGACTATGATAATGAGTATCCGCCTATCCAGACTATGCTCTCTGGTTTATATAGACACCGGAGAGATCTAGGGTTACATGGAGTCGGTTACATACAAAGGAATCTACACGATTGATCACCAAGCTTGCCTTCCACGCCAAGGAGAGTCCTGTCCGGACACGAGTACGGTCTTCGGCCTTCACATCTTCACGGCCCATCAGTCCCTCCCATGGCTAACAGGCCGAACGCCCGAGGACCCCTTAGTCCAGGACTCCCTCAGTAGCCCCTGAACCTGGCTTTAATGACGAGGAGTCCGGCGCGCAGATTTGTCTTCGGCATTGCAAAGCAGGTTCCCTTCTTCCGAACTCCAGAATAGTCTTCGGATGCTGTAGGTATATCCGGACCTGCGTAACATGAATACCAAACACACAGCCGTACGGAGTACAATATTCCACGAGTCCAATCCGCTGACAACTTTTTGTAATGTGGCATCACGCCTGCCCGGCCATTATTCGAACCGTTTTCTCAACCTGCTACTACACATCTTGCGAGGTGGTTTTATTGGCACGTCTTGTCGAAGTAGAGATCGTGTCCCCTTATCACGGGATTCTCATCAATACGGGCATGGGTAACCCAACCACGCCATTAGCACGACGCTTGGGGAATAAGCGAGTTTCTAGGGCAAGTGGGGAGGCGCATGATCCCTGCGGCCTTTATAAGGAGACAAGGACTCCCCTTTTTTCACCCACACCTTCTTCTTCCTCTGCTCATCCATTCTCGAGCTCCAGCGCCCAAGCTTTCACCTTCCCCGCAAAAATAGTCCGAACATGTCCAGAGCGGGAGGCAAGTGGATGACCTCCTCCGTTACGAAGGAGGACATCAAGAAGCTTCGGGAGGCCGGATACCTGTCCACAGATATCGTGCATCGGCTTCCGGCCGAAGGGCAGATCATCCCTACCCCGAAACCCCAGGAAAGGGTAGTATTCCTTTCTCACTTCGTCCGCGGGCTGGGATTTCCCCTCCACCCGTTCGTCCGCGGACTAATGTTCTACTACGGGCTGGACTTCCATGATTTGGCCCCCAACTTCATCCTCAACATCTCGGCGTTTATCGTCGTGTGCGAGGCCTTCCTCCGCATCACGCCCCACTTCGGCCTATGGCTGAAGACCTTCAACGTGAAGCCAAAGGTGGTGGCCGGCCAACAAGCGGAGTGCGGAGGCGCCATGGTGGGCAAGATGCCCAATGTCTGGAGACCGCGAAGGGGTGGCAATCGGGGTGCTTCTACATCACTGAGCCGCGCGACGCCAACTGGGCGGCGACCCCTGAATTTCGATCCGGCGTCCCCATGCGGCTCACCTCCTAGAAAGAGAAGGGCTTAGCCTGGGGCTCAGTGGAAGAACGGACCGGACTTCAGACATGTGTCCAAAATATGATAAGCAAGAAAATCAAGCTCGTCAACGTGGTCCAGGTTATGCTCCTCCGCCGGATTCTTCCGTGTCAGAGACGGGTTTGCAATCTGTGGGAGTTCGACCCGGCCGAACACCAGACGCTGCGAGAGCTCTTCGGCACGACGCACGAAGACGTCTGGAAGGTGCTTTTCAAGGCCAACGAGGTACCACCGCCCATAACCGAAGATCGCGGACTCAGCGCGAAACGCCGAGCCAATCCAGTAAGTTTTCTTATTTTTCAAGATATGCCTTTTACCAGGACATCCGCGGGGGGAATCTAAGCCTCCATGCCGATTTTACAGGCCTGGGTAGCGATAGCGGAGCAGATTGACTGTCCGGCTCCGCTACCTGAAGATCCAGAATCGCCTCTTCTAACGAAGATGCTGTTTCCGGCGCCCTATGAGGTGCCAGAGAAAAAGGCCAAGAAGACGGCCGTGGGGACCAGAGAAGGTCTCCCGGCGCAAGCTTGCGTCGGACATGAGGTCCGAAGACACCAAGACGCACTCCTCCACCGAAGACGAGGAGGAGGAGGAAATCCATCCCCCACCCCCACCCCCCCGCTGGAGGGAGAAAGAAGAGGAAGGCCGCCACACATGGGGAGGCCGAGGTGTCCAAGAAGGGAAAAACCTTCCTTCCGGACCACTCCACCGCAGCCACCAATAACGGTGAGGAGTGGGAACCCAGGGTCAAGCCCCTGGCTAAGTCGTAAGTATCCGGACACAATAGTATTTCTGGTATGTTTGCTTTATAGCTTCTTAACGTGCTAGACGTGCACTTGCAGTCCGGCCAAATCCAACATCGAGATATCCTCCTCTTCGGAGGGGTCTCTGGACCCGTCGGCGATGAACAGCGATTTACTTCCGGCAGCCTCCTCCCCCAGGGCCGCGGACGACACCGAGGTGTTGTCTCGAAGGATACCAGGCCAAGGGGAGACAGTTCCGGAGACGCCCCCAGGCGAAATCCCAGTCACCGGGCACATGGGGGGGGGGAGACCACCATAAGCTCCGATAATGGGGGCCGCAGCCAGTTTGGCCCCCAGCCGAATACGGCTCCGGAAACCCAAGTGGTTCTGGATCCAGGCAGGCAGCCACTCCCTAAGGAGGGCAAGCCGCCTGTACCGATGACCTCTGTCCATCCAGAGGCACCAGACAGCTTGCTGGAAATGCTTCGCAGCGCTTCCATTGATGAAGAACACCGTACTCTTATGAGTACGGTGATTGAGAAGGTCCGGTCCGCCAAAAGCGGATTGACCAGAGCCTGCGCTAGCCTTCTAACAGGCTTTGAGGTAAGTAATAAAATTGTGAGAGAATATCACCATGTAGACAGTAGCCCCTGATGCTCTGTTTGGTGTTCGGAAAGAAAAGCCGAACATAGGATCAAATAATATTCGTAGGAGTCTAATATGAGATGTCTATATGAATAAGCAGGCGTCACTGCTGGCCGCTGCCGCTCGTCTACAGAGGTCGCTGGACTAAAGCAGGACCTGGAGCAGACCGAGGGAGAGCTCGTCCTTGTGAAGAGGCAACTGGAGGAAAGCCAAGGTACGAAATACCCTGCCTCTATACTTATTAAGGATAAATGGTTTCTGCTGATAAAAGCATTATGAACTTTTATAGGGGCCACGACCGAAGTGGTGTCCCTTAAGAAGGCGCTGGCCGAGGCCGAAGACAAAGCAGGCAAGGAACGCGCCGCGCGCGAGAAGCACGAGGCCCGGGTCAGTGAGGTCCAGCAAGAGCTCCAGGATTTCGTCCAGAAGTACGAGTCCTTGGAGCGTGACTCTAAGACTCAAGAGTCCGAGCTTGCCAAGGCCCTTCAGAGCGCACAAGACGCCAGAGCCGAAGCCCAGAAGGCCCGCCAGGAGATCCAGGCGGCCAAGAAGATTGCAGCATGTAAGGCATTTGTTATGCAAAGCAAGCATGTGAAGGAGACCTTCTTTTTACTTACCCGAACTTGGAGTTCTCCAGGAGCATTTGCGGATCTGCCGCGCAACATATCAGATGCCGCAGAGTTCTACCGAGCCGAAGAAGGGAGCTCAACGGAGAAGTTGTTCTGGTCTCAATATCTTGGGACGGAACATCCGATGCCTTTGAGTGACCAGCTAAAGCAACTGGTCGAGCTGCACAAGGCAGCCGAACTAGCCATGAAGGACCTCATAGTCCGGCTATGGCCTGCCGAGCCTATGCCCAGCAGCTACTTCGGTCTCGTGAAGCGGCTTGTGAGTGCCTGCCCCTGATTTGAGGTCATAAAGCGGTCGGTTTGTATTGAAGGTGCGCGGATGGCATTTGCCCGTGTCAAGATGCATTGGACAAAAATGGATGCCAAGAAGCTGATGACCGAGGTGCTGCCTGAGGGTAAGGAGCATTGTCGACCCGAGCTGTATTATGATAGTGTCATGGAGGGGTCCCGCCTTGTGGCGGAGCAATGTACGAAGGATGTTATATTCCCTTGAGGGCATTCGGGTTACCCTACGCTGTAATATGAAACAAGATCTTTATGTAATATAATGTTTGCGATTTTTTAAAATTTCCCTCCTGTGTGGCCGTTTATGAAATCTGAGGGTTGGTCAGTCGTCGGCTTCTGCCCCCATGTAGATAATACGGGGGTGTTCGGGATGAATCTAAACACTCTTTACTCCACATTCTGGTCCTTAAAGGAGGTGTTTAGCGCAACGAACAAGGCAATCAGACTATACGACCTTTATCACCCTCACTTAGCCATAGGAGTTTGACAATGAGAAGTTCGGCGAAGCCCCTGGTGTTCGAGAAGCCAAAGTAGGGGCGCTATACACGCCTAATCGGAGAAAAACCGATTCCTCGCATAAAGCAAAAAAAATCTCTAAGAATTTGAGACCTCTCGAAACAGCTGACCGGCTCTCGCCGCATCATGACAGTCAGTTTTCGGCTTTCTCTACTGAGGTGCTCGTCCGGAAGAACCGGGACACAATCACAGTAGTTCTCCCTTTACTACCCTAGCCGATATAGCGGAACGTAAGGTAGTAAGCACAAGAGCCGGGTAACCCAACTATTGACCAAAGACATGATTCGGAGCCGATGCATATAATGCTATAAGTTCGGGGTGCCGAACCGCACTGAAGAAGGCGTTCGGGCTTTACTAACGTACGGCGGGGCGCGAAAGCCCCCGGTGAAATAAAATGTACCAGGGTGTACGTGTGCAAGGAGTAATAAATACCAAGGTATAGAAAAGGAGGAGATTAAGCAGTAAGCTGATGTTACCGTTGATTTACCATTATAACGTGATTAATACGTCGAGGCGTACTTGTATCAGCATAGGGATCCCTTTACACTAAAGCTTCCTGCCTCCTTGGCGTGCTTACCTATTAACACTACCATTAAGTAGGTCATCAGGGAAGGCCTATGCCGAAGAATCCTGAAAGGAGAAAACAAATAACAAAAGTATATGTGTGTCCGGGGTCGGTCGAGCCGAACTGTGGATCACGAGCTAGTTGTGCCTCCGTGGATGCCCATGGAATTTCAAGTGCGTAATTATGCACGCGTGGTGTTAGCGCCACTATGTGATCGGGACCGGGACGGAGGCCGGATTGCTAATTGCACACATGACGAGCCGAGTTCTCCCCCTGCAGCGTAGTTCGGACTCTCTTGATGGTGTCCAGGGGCTCGGCAGCTGGATTCTGGTTCTGCTTGAGAAGGCCACTCTGTACCTCTACTGCTAGGGCGGTGGTGTGTTCTTCTGTATGGAGAGAACGTTCTGTATTTCCATTGACTGTTATAACGCCGCGTGGACCGGGCATCTTGAGCTTAAGATAAGCGTAATGTGGCACCGTGTTGAATCGAGCAAACGCAGTTCGTCCGAGTAGTGCATGATAGCCGCTGCGAAAGGGGACGATATCGAAGATGAGTTCTTCGCTTCGGAAGTTGTCTGGAGAACCGAAGACAACCTCCAGCGTGATTGAGCCCGTACAATGGGCCTCTACGCCGGGGATGACTCCTTTAAAGGTAGTCTTTGTGGGCTTGATCCGTGAGGGGTTAATGCCCATTTTCTGCACTGTATCCTGGTAGAGCAGGTTGAGGCTGCTACCGCTATCCATAAGGACACGCGTCAGGTGGAATCCATCGATGATCAAATCGAGGACCAGCACGGCCGAACCGCCATGACGAATACTAGTCGGATGATCTCGACGATCAAAGGTGATTGGGCGTGATGACCACGAATTAAATTTTGGGGCGACTGGCTCTACCGCATAGACGTCCCTGAGTGCGCGCTGGCGCTCCTTTTTGGGGATGTGTGTAGCATATATCATGTTCACCGTTTTGACCTGAGGGGGAAACTTTTTCCGTCCCCCTGTATTCGGTTGACGGGGCTCTTCGTCATCGTCCTCGCTTTGCGATCCCTTTCCCTTGCTTTCGGCGTTTAACTTGCCGGCTTGCTTAAAGACCCAGCAATCTCTATTGGTATGGTTGGCTGGTTTGTGCGGGGTGCCATGGATTTGGCATGGACGGTCGAGTATGCAGTCCATGCTAGATGGTCCCTGGTTGTTTCCTTGATACGGCCTTTTCCGCTGACCGGACTTGGAGCGGCTGAATCCGGCGTGAACTGTAGTGTCGTTGGTGTTGTCGCCATTGCCTCGGCGTTTGTGTTTGTTGAGTCAGGGCTTGCTGTTGCTACTTTTGACCTCGGGGGGGGGGGCCTGCCTTGCTGGCTGTATTTTTGCTGCGGGCTAGCCAACTGTCCTCTCCCGCGCAGAAGCGGGTCATGAGTACCGTAAGGGCTGCCATAGATTTTGTTTTTTCTTGACCGAGGTGGCGGGCGAGCCATTCATCGTGGATGCTATGTTTAAAGGCTGCTAGGGCTTCGGCATCCGGACAGTCGGCAATTTGGTTCTTTTTGGTTAGGAACCTAGTCCAGAACTTCCTGGCTGATTCTCCAGGTTGCTGAACTATATGGCTTAAGTCATCGGCGTCTGGTGGCCGGACATATGTACCTTGGAAGTTGTCCAGGAAGGCTTCTTCCAAGTCCTCTCACCTGTAGATAGAATTTTCAGGCAGGCTGTTAAGCCAGTGCCGAGCTGGCCCTTTGAGCTTTAGTGGGAGGTATTTGATGGCGTGGAGAACATCTCCGCGAGCCATGTGGATATGGAGAATAAAATCCTCGATCCATACTGCGGGATCGCTTGTGCCTTCATATGATTCAATATTGACGGGCTTCAACCCCTCGGGGAATTCATGATCCAGTACTTCATCTGTGAAGCAGAGAGGGTGTGCGGCGTCTCTATATTGGGCTGCATCGTGACGTAGCTCTGATGGAGTCCGTCTGCGGCATTCGGCTCGGGCGTGGTTAGGTTTGTCACGTCCGAATAGGTAGCCGTCATCGTGTCTCGAGGTACGTCCTCGTGATCCGTAGATCGATCTTGTATGTCCTGCTCTACTGTCCAGGGTCTGCCGGAGCTCGTACATGTAATCTCGAGTTGTTCTGTCTCTATTTTTATGGGGCGGTGGGGCGGGCTGCTGCCGCTCGGCTTGAGTTGCCACTTTATCCCGACCGCGGGGTGGTCGGTCCGCCGCACTGTTTCGAACTCATGGTGGTCATTCCGTATTGCGCGAGGGGGGTATGGGCTCTGGCACCTCCTCATCGAACTAAGGTAGCAATTTGCATTTTGGGTAGCTCTTGGCTGGGCACTTAAGGCTATATTCTTCAGCTGTCAGGACATCAGTCCATCTGTCGATGAGCAGATCTTGTTCAACTTGAAGCTGCTGCTGTTTCTTCTTCAGGCTCCTTGCAGTGGCTATGAGTCGAAGCTTAAAGCGCTCCTGCTCCAGAGGGTCCTCCGGCATGATGAAGTCTTTGTTGCCGAGGCTCGTCTCGTCTTCGGAGGGCGGATGGTAACTATCATCCTCCGAGCTTTCTTTTGTGGCCTGTTCATCAGGGTTGACTTGCCGTGGCTCCCGATTGTCTCGTTTGACAATTTGCTCATTGGGTTCTTCTGTTTCTTTGGAGCCATTCGGAGTGTTGTCGTCTCCTGCGCCGGTATTGCTGTCCCTGCTCCGGCGGGATTTAGAGCGGCGCCGCTGACGCTGGCGCTTTGGTTGTGTTTTAGGGGGTCCTCCTTTGCTGGATTTTCCCTGTCATCGCAGCTGTTATGTTTCGGCGTGTCTACCACGTAGACATCGTATGAGGAAGTGGCCGTCCAACGTCCAGTAAATGGTGGGTCCTAGCCCTGCTCCTGAGTGGCATCGTCGTCCATGCCGTCGATGTCTTCGGAGCCGTAGTCAAGCACGTCGGTTAAGTCATCGACGGTGGCTTTGAAGTGGGTGGTGGGTGGGAAACAAAATTCGCCCTCCTCAGCCCCTTGCCCGAACCGGACATAGTTCGGCTGTGAGTTCCCTGCCAAGGACAGGTTCTTAAAAGAGTTTAGCACATCGCCCAAAGGTGAGTGCTGAAAGACGTCTGCGGCGCTGAACTTGAAGAACGATAACTGATCGAGTTCAGTATCCGCGGACTCACTGGGTTCGGAACTTAGTGCCAGAGACGAGTCCGGGGTTCCGTTGGTGCAGATATCACATGAAGTAGAATCTGTGTGCGGCTCCAACGCCGCGGAATCAGCAGCCTCCGTGATGGGGTTGAGCCTCCCATCTTTGGGTGACTCGATCTGCTCCAGATCTAAGGCCAGAGTTGTTACAGGAGCTATCTCCTGGATGTGGCCCGATGACAGGTTTAAGCCATGGCTATCGGGGTGAAGGGGAGCGGTTGCCGCGGTGTCCAATCCGTCAGAGATCGAGTCTCCAAGGATGTCCTTGACGTGGTTTGAGCTCCTGAATCTGACCTGATGGCCAGGGGCGTGGCTTTCGATCTGCTCCAGATGGCCAAGCGAGTTGGCCCGCAATACGAAGCCACCGAATATGAAGATCTGTCCGGGGGGAGGTTTCTCCCTGGACAACGTCATTATAGACGATCGAAGGGGCCATCAGACCCTTTGCCGATGGCACAGTGGAACTCTCAATGAAAGCACCAATGTCGGTGTCAAAACCGGCGGATCTCGGGTAGGGGGTCCCGAACTGTGCGTCTAGGGTCGATGGTAATAGGAGACGGGAGACACGATGTTTACCCAGGTTCGGGCCCTCTCTATGGAGGTAATACCCTACTTCCTACTTGATTGATCTTGATGAATATGAGTGTACAAGAGTTGATCTACCACGAGATCGTACTGGCTAAACCCTAGAGGCCTAGCCTGTATGACTATGATAATGAGTATCCGCCTATCCGGACTATGCTCTCCGGTTTACATAGACACCGGAGGGATCTAGGGTTACATGGAGTCGGTTACATACAAAGGAATCTACACGATTGATCGCCAAGCTTGCCTTCCACGCCAAGGAGAGTCCTGTCCGGACACGAGTACGGTCTTAGGCCTTCACATCTTCACGGCCCATCAGGCCGGCCCATGGCTAACAGGCCGGACGCCCGAGGACCCCTTAGTCCAGGACTCCCTCAATCATGATGACCAAAAGCGGAGAAATGAATACATCGACGTAGTGGATCGACCTCTTAGAGAAGAGCAATCAAGACCGAGAAGAATCGTTAGAAATTGCGTAACATAGTCTTTCCCCCCTTACTCTACGTCTTACATCCCGGGACGGGATTTCTTGTAGTGGCGGAGAATTGTAACGCCCAGATAATTAATCTATAGTGAAACTCTACTAATGATGCCACATCACCTCTGACACTGTTGCTAAGCTCGCGTTAGTTCAAAACGATTCAAATTCAAATTTGAATATTGACAAACATAAAAAAATTTCAAACATTAAAACTAAAATGTTCGGAATGTGACATAATTAAATATACTAAATTAGGTACAACTTTTGTATTTGTCCAGAACTAAAATATTTAGAAACAAGAGAAAACAGTATAGGAAATATAAATAAAAAGAAAAAAGGCAAATCAAAAAAAAAAGAAACCCCCCTCGGCCCAACTCGGCCTTGGCCCAGACAGGCCAGCCCAACCGGCCCACCCCGCCCTCCCCATAACCCCCCACTCCCGTAACCCTAACCCCCTGCGCCCACTCCCGCTGTGCCTCCCTTCCCGATCCAGATCGGGATCAGGGCGCTCGACGCCGACGCCTCGCCGCCCCCTGTACGTCGTCGGACTGCCGTCACCGGAGCCACCTCGCCGGAGCTGCCCCGCCGTCCTCTCCGTCGTCGACCTCGTCCCGTCGTCCTCCACGAGCCCCACTGCCTTGTCCCTACGCCCCGCGGTGAGGCCCCGTTCTCTCCTCCTCTCTCCCTGTCCCCGTGCACACGCACATGAACGCGCCCGACCCCGCCGGCCAGCCCCACTACTGCCGCACACTGCTCCGTCGCTGGCCCAGCTATCGTGTCGCACCATCCCCCGCTGACACCCGTGCCCCGCTTGCCCGCGCTCGCTGTACCACTGCGGCACCACGGCCAGCCGCCGCGCCCGCCGGCGTGCTTCCCAGCCGCGCCGCCCGCGCATTTCCCCCCGGTTCCCGGCTGCACACGCCGCGCCGCGACCCACATCCTGCTGCTGCGCCGCTGCCGTAGACGCCCGCCGCCTCGCTGACAGCGCTCCGCCTCCACCCCCCCGCGCGCCCCTCCATCTCTGCCGCCGTGCCCCTGTGGCCTTGCCCCGCCGTACTCACTGCGGGCGAGCGCCCGTTCGGTGGCCACTCTACACCTGCGCCCGTTGCCCAACCCGCTAAGGCCATGGGCCAATGACACGAGGGGCCCACGCCCCTGAGAACAAAAAAAGGAACAAAAAAAGAAACAAAAAATATAATTAATAATTAAATTAATTAATTAATTAACTTAACCTAATTAATCTGTTAACTAAACTAATTAACTTGGTTAGTTAGTTAATGACACCAGGACCCACACGTCATATTGACTAAGTCAATTGACTATTTGACTGCTGACATCACCCTGACATCATGCTGATGTCATAATTGCATTTTCTAATTTAATTAATTCCGTTAATTCTAAAAATGATTTAAAACTTTGAAAAATAATATTAAATAATACGTAACCCGGATGAAAATACTTTGTACATGAAAGTTTCTCAGGACGACGAGACGAATCCGAATACACAGCCACTTCGTCCGCCACACATCCCTAGCATAGAGAACGTGCAACAATCCACCTCTGGTTCATCTGTCCGAAAACGCGAAACACCGGGAATACTTTCCCGGATGTTTCCCTCCCTTCGCCGGTATCACCTACTACCGCGTTAGGGCACACCTAGCACCGCTCATTGTCATGTCATGCATTGACATGCATGTGGTTGCATTATATTTATTGTTTCTTGCCTCTCTTCTCTCGTTAGACACCGTGACCGACGCCGCTGCTACCCAGTACGACTACGGTGTTGACGACGCCTCCTTCTCGACTGAGCTTCCAGGCAAGCCCCCCCCTTGATCAACCAGATATCGCCCACTCCCTTCTCTCTCGTTCTTGCATTAGATTTGCTACTGTTGTTGATTCGATAGCTCCTATTCTGTTGCATAGCCTGTCATTGTTGCTACAGTTGTTACCTTTACCTGCAATCCTAAATGCTTAGAATAGGATGCTAGTATTCCATCAGTGGCCCTACATTCTTGTTCGTGTGCCATGCTATACTATCGGGCCATGATCGCTAGGGAGGTGATCACGGGTATATATTATACATATTACACTTAATACATGTTGTGACTAAAGTCGAGTCGGGTCGGCTCGAAGAGTACCCGCGAGTGATTCACGGATTTGGGGCTGAAAGGACATTTCTCCCGACGGCCCTCTGAGTGGATCTTTGTGGCGGAGTGACAGGGCAGGTTGAGACCACCTAGGTGAGAGGTGGGCCTGGCCCCTGGTCGGCGTCCGCGGTTACATCAATTAACACGCTTAACGAGATCTTGGTATTTGATCTGAGTCTGGCTACGAGCCTATACGCACTAACCAACTACGTGGGAACAGTTATGGGCACTCGACGTCGTGGTATCAGCCGAAGCCTTCTTGACGTCAGCGGTTGAGCGGCGCGCGTCGGATTGGACTGGTACGCCTACTCTTGTGTTAGGGAGGCTAGGTCTGCTTCCAGCCGCCCATGTAACATGCAGGAGTGCAATGGGCGATGGGCCCAGAGACCCCTGCACGCTTAGGATTTAGACCAGCGTGCTGACCTCTCTATTGTGCCTAGGTAGGGCTGCGACGTGTTGATCTTCCGAGGCCGGACATGACCCAGGAAAGTGTGCCCGGCCAAAGGAATCGAGTGTGTTGGGTAATGTAGTGCACCCCTGTAGGGAAGTTTATCTATTCGAATAGCCGTGTCCCTCGATAAAAGGACGACCCGGTTTTGTACTTCGACCTTATGACAACTAGAACCGGATACTTAATAAAACACACCCTTTCAAGTGCGAGTTACAACCCGGTGATCGCTCTCTCACAGGGCGACGAGGAGAGGATCGCCGGGTAGGATTATGCTATACGATGGTACTTGGTGAACTTACCAGCTACTCTCTTCTACATGCTTCAAGATGGAGGCTGCCAGAAGCATAGTCTTTGATAGGACTAGCTATACCCCTCTTATTCTGGCATTCTGCAGTTCAGTCGACAGATACTACCCATTTCATTGATACCAATGCATATGTAGTGTAGATCCTTGCTTGCGAGTAGTTTGGATGAGTACTCACGGTTGCTTTGCACCCTCTTTTTCCCCCTTTCCATTCTTCTCGGATGTCGCAACCAGATGCTGGAGCCCAGGAGCCAGACGCCACCTTCGATGACTCCTGCTACACCGAGGGTGCCTACTACTACGTGCAGGCCGCCCCCGTCGACCAGGAGTAATTTAGGAGGATCTCAGGCAGGAGGCATGCTCCTCTTTCGATCTGTATCCCAGTTTGTGCTAGCCATCTTATGTCAACTTGTTTAACTTATGTCTATACTTAGATATTGTTGCTTCCGCTGACTCGTCTATGATCGAGCACTTGTATTCGAGCCCTCAAGGCCCCTGGCTTGTATGACTTATTTTACTTTTATAGTTGTGTTGTGATATCTTCCCATGAGTCCCTGATCTTTATCGTACATGTTTGCGTGCATGATTAGTGTATGATTGAATCGGGGGCGTCACAACTATATTCGTAATATAGTGTCATTGGTTTCATCACACTTGGTATCATACCACACTACTGCAGGATGCTGCTAACGCGACACATGAATCAGAGACCCTTCGATGAAACTATGTGCGATGCATGAATCGCAAATGGTGTCATAATAAAACCGTCACCAATAAGATGAACTGTGTACGATGGCGGAGACATCAAGCATGATTTAGATTAGAGTTTTCTGTGCGATATGTGGCATACAATTGATCCATACACTACAAAAAACCACTTCCGTGATGATACGTGTTTGTCACAGTAGGTCACATTTTTTGTCATGCATGTACATCCACGACGATTTTATGACCGAATCAAGATAGTCATACATGTGCTGTCGTAGAAGTGTTCCATGACAATACCAAAATTATCATCGTGGAAGTGTCCACTTCCATGATGATAAATTCCGCGTCATGGAAGAGCTTTCATCAAGGGTAACTGACACGTGGCATCCACCATAACGGGTCGCCGTTAAGCTATCGGGTCCGGGTTTGGATCCGATAACCCACTAACAGCCACGACCAATGGCGATTTTCCCCGTGTAAAATTCTCATTGGCCGACGGAACCACGTGTCAGCTCCGCGTTGGCACAGATGTCACTCATCCAATGGGCGAGATGCGCCTATGATATGTTGACACATGGACCGGCCCAAAAGTGGCCCATAAAGATTAAATGGGCCGCCCAGCTAAAGGCCCACAAGATTTTGCAGACCATAATGGGCCGGCCCAGCTAAAGGCCCACAAGATTATGAAGACACTAGTGGGCCGGCCCGTTAACAGGCTGCCATGTTTTGGGCCAAATGTCGGCCCATATTGGATCCGGTCCATTAACAACCTACCACGTTCTGGGCCTAATAAGGGCCCATATGAGATCTAGCCCGTTAATAGCGTACCACTTTCTGGGCCATATTACGGCTCATATCAGATTCGGCCCGTCAACTGGATGCTGTGCTTTTGGGCCCACTTGAGGCCCGGTTAGGATTTCTGTTTACTAAAGGCTCATTTAATAGTACGGCCCGATATTAGTTTCGGCCTGTTAAAGGCTCGTTTAACATTTCGGCCCTATATTTATTTCGGCCTGTTAAAAGCCTGTCATATAGTTGGGCCTAATTATGGCCCGCTTAGCATTCGACCTACTCATAGCCGATAATCTGATTGGGCCAAACAAGGACCGAGACAATTTTGGCCTGTTAACGGCCCGTGATGTGATTGGCACAATCATGTCGGGTCTATTTCGGCATGTTGTCGGCCCGTGAGCTGTTTGGCACGTTTCAGGCCCAACCTACTTTTCAGCCTACTAAAAGCCCATTGAATTTTATTGCCAAAATAGGGCCGGCGGTTTACTCGGCCTATTAAAGGCCCAAAACTACTAGTGGGCCAGTTTACATTCAGGCCTGTTAACGGACCAAGATGACTGGGCCCATGATGCGGCCCATACATAGTGATTTGCATGGCGGCCCGATTATGTACCGTAATTTTACTGTTTGGCCGGTTTACTTTTCATGGAGCGAAGACAGGATATATATACAGTAAAATAACTGCAGCATCGTGAATAAGAAAAAACCTAGACTATACAATAAAGAAATTACGGCATATTACATCCACTGGGCATCAAAGTTCGCCACTATGATAATAAAGCACAAGCAGATAGCAGATTACATACACTGGGCATCAAAGATCGCCACCAGTGCAAATAAACACGCCGACAAAATAATATACAAAACCGACACCACTTCAATCGAGTTCAGGAAAGGTTAGCCCTGCTCGGGAGCTGCAGCGCAAGCAGTTGAGCAAGCTGATGAGACTGCGCTTGTTTGACGCTTATATCCTCCTCACTCTAAAAGAGAAACAAGCAGAGAGATGACATGTTTTGCACATATAAGTATCAGTGCTGACAATTCAACACATTTCTTATTGGCGAATAAAGTGACACAGCTTAAAATAGCATTAACACAATATGGTATTGTTCAGGTTAAGACATGGCAGGAAATGACATTGTGAAGGAGTTGGCAGCTTCACGACAGCACTGGATTACAGATCAAGAACTCATAAGTACCAATGGTTAGTGTGCTGTCAATTTATCGCATTTCAGATTGGCAAATAAAGAGACGGTTTAAATAATAGTAGAATGATATGACATTGTTCATAGTTAAGACATTGTAGAATATGACATTGTGCTGTAATGGGTAGTTTCACCACACCACTGCATTACGGATCAAGAATAGAAGCATACATGCAGTGCAAAAGAAGATCACTTGCTCTGTATAGTTTAATTTACATGGTATGAAGAAGGAACTTGGTTGTACAACTGAAAACTTAAATTGAGAAGGACTAACTTTTGTTTATGAACTCATAATAAAGTTTAATCATGCAATTTGATGCAAACACCAAAAATAAATAGCTATTGCAGTCATGCCTAACCAAATATACACAAGAAAGTTTGAAGGTTTGAGAAGGACAAACTTACATTAGTGTTGAAGACCGGCTCTATAAAGCCCTTGTCCATGCTGATGGGGGGGGGGGGCAATTCAAGAAGTTTACCACAAAATCTTCTTCATAAGCATTGCTTTTATTCTACATTTTGTTAAGAGTAAATATAGATGTGATAATATAAGAAAAAATGGAGAATATTTAAGATAAGATGAAGAGTGATGCTACATAACCAAGTAGCTATAAATGTAAGTACAGTGATACATGCAAAAGGTACAACCAAGAGCAATGCAGAGCTAAACTTCTTCAGTACCATTGGTGTTATCCAACCTTATGGTAAGAGTAAATATAGATCTGATGTGTAGAAAATGGAGGGCAAAGGAAAATAAGCTGCAGAGTGATGGTACATGAACAACTAGCTGTCAATATAAGTACACTGATAAAGGACACCAGGTACTTACAAGAGCAATGCAGAGCTAAACTTTTTCATTGGCATTGGGTATATTCTACATTAATGTAACCATTAATACATATATGATAATTTTGAGCGAACAATTGATAAGCAAGCTATCATGCATACTGCTGTCACATAATGAACTAGGTATGAATGCAAGTACAGTGATACAGGACAACATGTACTATTAGCAAAGCAGCGGACAACATATTTGCGATATCTCGTCGTCCTTTTCAAACCGGAATTCTTCTTCGAGCAGATTTCCTGCAAAAGAGACCCGTAAGGCACATGCAGAAAAGTAGAAGTTCAAATTTTCATGTTATATCATAGACAGTAGCTCATCCTGGGAACGAGACCAGTGCATGCCAATGTTTTTCCATTCAATGTCTTCTAAATTTAGCACAGAGACTTCACCGGAAATTCTTTTATGGACTTGCCATCAAAGTGTGATTTCCTCAGGTAACACCAATAATGCTGCAAAGCTTCCTTGAAAAGCGCAAGCAAGCTTTGCTTGTCATGACTATCCAGATTGACCCTCGCCTACTTACAACAATGTAATGTAAATCATTGATGTGTTCAATTAGCAGAAAATAGGAAGATAATCACCATGAATAATAGCACTTACACGTAAGTGGGACAAGAAGATGTGAAAATGGTGTTTTTCTTCACTATAATCTTCCCGTAATGGGAATATATGCACGCAGTCCCTAACAACATTGAAATCATTATCTTTTAAACTGGGAATAACTGGAATGGGGTTCCAATCTGCAGGAATTGGCCATCTCTACAGTTGGAATAGGTCTTCGGCCGATGGACTTGCTGTACTTTTTGCTGGAGTGGAGTTTTTCTGTGGTACGGCTAGTGCTATGGCAACTGAAATCAGCATACCTTTTGCTGGAGTGCAGGTTCTGTGTGGTGGGGCTAGTGGTGTGGCCAGTGAAGTATGGGTACAATCTGCTGGAGTCTGTCCTACATTTTGTGTCACTGGTTGTAGAGCCAATATTGTCGGCGTTCTGGGAACGGGGGTCCCCAGACTTGCCTGCCTGCGGCCTGCAGCGTGGCTCACTAGCGGCCCAGTACGACCCGTCTTCATCAACCCAAGCTCAAGACCCTCGCGAGGGGCCAAGCCTCGCGGGGCTGACGACACAAGGCCTCCTCGGGGGCGGCCTCACCAGGCAGGCTCGCGAGGAAGCGGAGAGATCAAGGTGAGGGGTACCTCGCGAGGTGCTCATGACGCAAGCCATGACAATCAAGACCAGGCGGGTGCCAGCCTGTGCAGTGTCCTTGCTTCCTCTTTGGTGCAAAGGGGCAAGCGCAGGCGCAGAGTACTGAGGCATCAAGCAAAGTTTTCCATATCGGTGCAACGAGACCAAGACCAGCAGAGCGGTAGGACGGAGGTCACCGTGGAGCCCAAGACGGCGTCATCACCAGTACCTTTGGCAGCCGAAGACCACCTTTAGTCAGGATAGCTTGTACAAGGTGTCCCCTTTCAAAATGATCGTTGTTGGCTCCCTTCCCGCTCAATATTTGGGAAGAGGACCAGGGCCTCTATAAATAGAGCTAGCCACCACAGCAGAAGAGAGAGGTCGGAGCTAGAGCCAAGAGAGACGGATCAACTCCTCTCCAAGCGCACCACCACAAGAACACCTCTCGCGAGGCTGTTCTTCCCTTGTACTGTTCATCATCAGCCCAAGAGGCAATCCACCACACCACACACTGGAGTAGGGTATTACACCACAATGGTGGCCCGAACCAGTATAAACCTCGTGTCTCTTGTGTTGTTCATCGTGCTAGCCTACAATCGCGGCGAGGTTGTGGGCGTATTTCGGTAGGGAGTAGATCTTCGCGCGCACCCCAGAGTTCGAACCTTAAGGGTTTTGCCGGAACCCGATATCCGACATTTGGCATGCCAGGTAGGGGTGCACCGAAATCTTCTTTCCGCTGATCTGCGTCCCATCGCTTCGCCGCATCCATGGCAGACGCTCGCCGAGCTCGCGTCGAGCGCTGGGCTGCTCTCGCCGCCCGTGTCGCCCAGACGGCTCCCGGCGGGGAACGAGCAGCAAGCATCTTCGCGGCACCCTTCGGTGCGGCGGGAAGGCCGCACCATCACTCCGTCGCTGACCCCAGCTGGTTCGTCGTCTCACGCTCGTCGCGCCCCCACGGATGCGCAGGCCACGTTGCTCCTGGCACGTGAGCTCCTGCACTACCACCCCGTCAACGACCTCTACGAAGAATGGCTCACTCGCATCACCGAGCTCGTCAGCGCCGCAGGGGGCTCTCCTGCGCCGTCCCCCTTGTTGCCTCGCCCTCCGTCATGCATGGGCGACGCTGCTCAGGGAGCGCCTCTGCCACCTCTTCCCTAAGAAGGCGCCCTGGCTCCAAGGCGGGCGGCCCCCGGACGCGACCCGCCGCGTCCGTAGCCCGCGCAGCAAGAAAGAAGCTGCCAAGAAATCCCTCGGCCTCAAGAAGGCGCTCACGTGCTCCCTGCACCAGCACGACAAGACCGCATCCCTGCGCCAGTACGCCAAGACCCCGCGCTGCTCCTAGCGGCGGCGCGCGGGAACCACCAAGAGCAAGCTCTGCATCAGCAAAGGGCTCCGGTGACCAAAGCAGGTTGCCGCGCCTTCACCACCGAGCTGCGTAGCGTCGCCTGGCCCGGCAAGTTCAAGCCGGACTTTCCTGCTCGCTATGACGGTACTACCGACCCCGCGGAGTTCCTGCGGCTCTACGAGCTGGGTATCGAGTTGGCCAACGAAGATGAAAAGGTCATGGCGAACTGGTTTCCCATGGCGCTCAAGGATGGTGCCCACACCTGGCTCCTCAACCTGCCTCCCGGCTCGATCTCCTCCTGGGACAAGATGCGCAGCCACTTCATTCCAAACTCCCAGGGCACTCGCGACCGCCCCCTGGCCGCGGGTGACCTGCGCCGCATCAAGCAGCAGCCTGGAGAAACCCTGCAGAAGTACATCCAGCGTTTCAACGGTGCTCGCCTCAAGATCCCCAAGGTGACGGACGAGGCCATCATCTCAGCGTTTTCTGATGGCGTCCGCGACGTCAAGATGAAGGAGGAGCTTGCCATCCATGAGGATCTGTGCACATCTCTGGAGCTGTTCAACCTGGCGACCAAGTGCGCAAGAGCTGAGGAAGGACGCCTCTCCCTCCTCGAGCTTCCAGCTGCTGACCAGGAAGAGAAGAAGGCCAAGGCCAAGGACGTGAAGTGCAAAGGAGCGGTCGTGCTCGCAGCAGAGCCAGACACGAAGCGCTGCAGGGACCAGCCGGAGTCGTCCAAGGGCAGCCGATTCTGCGCCTACCACAACCTCTACACCCGCAACACCAACGAATGCCAGGAGCTCAGGGCCGTTCGAGAAGGACGCATCGGTCGACACCCCGAGCGCAACGACCGGGGCTACAGCCGAGGAGGAGGAATAGGCGGAGGACGATGGGACGACCGAGGCCCTCTCTAGGAGTGGCGAGACCGACCTCGCGAGGATCGCTGGCGGGACCAGCCTCGTGAGGACCGCCCGTAGGGCAACGCAGGCCTCTACCGCCACCGCCAAGAGGGAATGACGACCACCACCAGGACGAGGGGGCTGGGGGCTTCCAGGAGCCACATGCTATCGCTTGCATCCTGGGTGGTGCCCAGGCCCCAGCTTCTCAGCGCATCTTCAAGCAGTTCGCTCGCGAGGTGGACGCAGTCCTCCCCAAGATCGAGGCCACACGCCCTCTCAGGTGGTCCAAGTGTGCCATCACGTTCAGCTCAGCAGATCAACTCAAGTGTGCGGCTACCGCTGGCGTCCTCCCGATCCTTTGTTCCCCAGTCATCAGCAATGTGCAAGTTACCAGGACCCTCATCGATGGCGGCGCAGGCTCAACGTTCTGTCCGTCGAGATGTTCGACAACCTTCAAGTGCCATATGATCAGCTTCAGCCTACCAAGCCTTTTTCAGGAGTTACTGACAGCTCCACCACCCCGATAGGGCAGGTCCACCTCCCTGTCATGTTCGGGCAGCGCGACAACTACCACACCGAGCTCATCGACTTCGACGTCGCCCACATTCGCCTGCCATACAATGCCATCCTCGGGTATCCAGCCCTGGCCAAGTTCATGGCGGTGAGCCACCATGGCTACAATGTCCTCAAGATGCCAGGAAGCGGTGGAATCATCACAGTCCCCTGCATAGAGAGAGATGCGGTGTGCTCCCTTGAGCGCGCCTTCCAAGATGCATCAATCGAGGACCCGGACAGCAAGGGCATGAACCCTCCTGAGGCAGTCCCCAAGAAGAAGTAGACACCGCCCAGCTCAAGGCCTCAGGAGGTTGGCATCTCATGTGGTGCCGCATCAGGATCTGCGCCCGTGCAAAGGGCGCCTCCCTCCATCGCATAGGAAGGTGCGCCCGGCGCCCTCCTCGGGCAGGGCTCGGGGGCTCTCTTCTGGAGGGCCTCAGACTTTGCCAAGATCACGAGGGAGGCGCTCGGGCACCACTTGGAGGCGTGCTTCGCAGCATGTTTCCCTCAGGAAGTCTCAGGGTGTGGAAAGCCCAACCCTCAGGAGTTCATCACCGAGACCACTCAGGAGCTTCAGGAAGCAAGAGCCATGCGCGGCGGTCACCGTCTTCCTGGCGTAGCTCCCCATCTAGGCGAGGATGGCGGGCTGTACGTCTGCATCGACTTCCCAGGGCTCAACCGAACCGCATCTCAGGGGCGCTTCTGGCCTTCGCGCGTGGGACGTTGCGAAGGTCCACCGCGCAGCTACGTTCGCATGCTTTTTGGCCTGCCGAATGCGGCTGCTACTCACCAGCGCCATCTGCGGAGCATTCTGGTGGCTCAGGAGGCCAGGCACCACGTGGTCTTGGCGGAGATGGAGATGGTCCTTGAGGAACCGCCTGGGCCCCCAGAGCCTCCCGAGGCTCGGGGCTCCGGTAGCTCATGAGGATCGGCTCCTTCATCGCGCATCATCAGCTACTCCAACACTCCCTCTACAATGGTACCAGGTGAAATCTTTCGAGTTCATTTCAGCTGGGAGCGCCCTCAGGGCTGCGTCATTCAGGCCGCGTGGGTCCGTCCCTGTGGCGTGTATCCCTTTTGCTTATGTCTTTAGTTTACCTTGTTGGGGGCGCCCCTCGGGCTGCATCATCCCCAAGCCGCTCGGGCCTGACCCAGTGCCATGTATCCTTTCTGTGTTTATCTAAGATGATTTGCCTTTCATGCCTAACCCGCCTGTGATTATCGCCTAACCAATTGACATCTATCTTTGGAGCCGCTCGCGCTGGCACGGCACTTGCGCATGGGTCCGTCCCTGCAACGTCGACAAATCTGAGTGGTCGAGCTCTGGCCCGCGGCAGCCCCGCAAGCTTCACCTCACCAGGCCCTCAGTGCCCTCACCACTCTCATGGGGCAACTAATGGCCGGCCGGCAATCATAATGGCAACCCGTGCTTTTCTCTTGTCACCTAGAAGGAACCCCCTGAGGTCTGAAGCGGGTGGCACCACGAGCTCACTCTCTCTTTCCCACTCGATCCGCTTGCGCGTTAAAAGGGGGCTCCTGAGCATCACGACTCAGGAGCTCTTACTGGCTCTCCAGCCCTCACCCCCTGACCTTGTCCACGGCATCGTGACCTGGCATACCAGCGGCGGCTGAGCTCGCTCGAGGGCCAGGACCTGAGGACGTAGAGCACTAAGGAGAGTGTGGGGAAGAGAGAGGAAGCTCGCGACGGCCTGACCCAGGTACATCCCAGCCGCCAACGTACAAGTCCGGCGCGACGCGAAGGAATGACTCCATGTTTTCGAGATAAGTTTCGCACATGGAATGGCCAATTGATGCGACACGGCATCGTGACCTCGGGGGCTCTTACTGGACCTCAGGCCGCTCACCTCCTGGCCTTGACCACGGCATCGCGACCTGGCATACCAGCGACGGCTGAAGCCTGCCTGGGGACCGGGACCTGTCAGCGTAGAGCACCAAGTCGTCGCGAGGTTAGAAAGGGGGAACCAAGCCGGGACAGGACAAGCATTCGCACCGCCTCATAATAAGGATAATATCAACAAAAGACATCGCGGCCCCTTTACATGCCCCCACGGGGTGTTTTCTCGATTCCTCGCAGGGAACAAAAGACATGGATCCTAGGGAGCCCTAGCTACACGTGCCCCCATGGCCGACGCCATCATCAACAGTGGGCCACGAGAGGCCGGCGCCAACCCCATCCGGATCAGCTGCGCCGGCGGCCTAATGCAGCCGCCTTGCTCCGGGCGCGGTGCGAGCTCGGGGGCACGTAGCTGTCGTCGCTCGTCTCTGGAGTCGCGAGGTGCTCGGGAGAGTCGCTGGACTCCCAAGCGTCACCGCTGCTACCGGAGGAGCCGGCGGGAGAGCGAGCGACATGCCTAGCTCCCGCCGCGACGATGTCCCGGCCGCCTCCTCTGGGGCAGCACTCCAGGCAGCGGCCTTCTATGTCGAAGACCTTGAAGAGCATCAAGGAGGCGCCATCGTATTCGAAATGAATCACGAGGGCGCCCCCTGTCCGGCAGACCCGGGCGACCTCGCCCCAGCCTCGGGTCATGAAGACCTTGTCCGGAGCGACGACTTCAACCTCCGCTCCGGTCGCCGGAGCACCGCAGTCGGCGTGCTGCAGCCAAAGCTCGAGAGGCCCCCTCGGCGGCATCTCAAAGGCGAAGAATGGAGGGAAGCGAATCCAGGTGCTTGGAGGCATCACGGTGTGGAGCACGAGCTCGCGAGAGGAGTCCGCGGCGTGGACTCCAGGTGCGACGGCGCGCGCCGCCATGGCTCGTCGACCTTGCCTGCGGCGCGGGTGGCGTCGCTCGCCGTCTCTTTCTCTAGGGCCCTCGGCCCGGGCGTACAGGGGTAGCGGGAACCCAGGAGGTGGCCGCTCGTACCAAGGCCTCGTCATCTCCGGCCTCGCAACCTCGTCGCGACGGCACTGGACCGGCCGTTTCTTCGGCGGGAGCGGGTTAGGCCCCTCCCGGGGGGGCCTTTCCTTTCTCTTCGGTTGAGAACCAGCGGATCGATGCCATCGGCGTCGAGAATGGAGGTGGAGTAGAGGGGAAGAAGCAGGCGGAGCAAGAAGAGATGAACAACAGGGGCTCTCGCCCCTCCGTACTTATAGTCCAAGGGAGGCCAACCGCCGTCCTCCACCATCGCATGTAATGATGACTCTTTTTGCAAGCAGCAGGGAGTCGTCAAGTCGGGCAGTTGCCGAGGCAGCATGGGGAAGCGGAGACGCCCATGTCCAATCAACCGCCATGCGGCGACCAAGGCCGCAGGCTGTTGGGGCCCGCGGTGCTCCGCACTTGCCATTTGGCTTTGCTGCTAAGCCAAGTCCGAGCACGCCTTGGGCCCGGGGGCTACTGTCGGTGTTCTGGGAACGGGGGTCCCCAGACTTGCCTGCCTGCGGCCTGCAACGTGGCTCACCAGCGGCCCAGTACGGCCCGTCTTCATCAACCCAAGCTCAAGACCCTCGCGAGGGGCCAAGCCTCGCGGGGCGGACGACACAAGGCCTCCTCAGGGGCGGCCTCACCAAGCAGGCTCGCGAGGACGCGGAGAGATCAAGGCGAGGGGTACCTCGCGAGGTGCTCATGACGATCAAGACCAGGCGGGCGCCAGGCGGGTGCCAGCCTGTGCAGTGTCCTCGTTTCCTCTTTGGTGCAAAGGGGGCAAGCGCAGGCGCAGAGTACCGAGGCATCAAGCAAAGGTTTCCATATCAGTGCAACGAGACCAAGACCAGCAGAGCGGCAGGACGGAGGTCACCGTGGAGCCCAAGACAGCGTCATCACCAGTTCCTTTGGTAGCTGAAGACCACTTTTTGTCAGGATAGCTTGTACTAGCTGTCCCCTTTCAAAATGGCCGTTGTTGGCTCCCTTCCCGCTCAATATTTGGGAAGAGGACCATGGCCTCTATAAATAGAGTTAGCCACCATAGCAGAAGAGAGAGGTCGGAGCTAGATCCAAGAGAGACAGATCAACTCCTCTCCAAGCGCACCACCACAAGAACACCTCTTGCGAGGCTGTTCTTCCCTTGTACTGTTCATCATCAGCCCAAGAGGCAATCCACCACACCACACACTGGAGTAGGGTATTACACCACAACGGTGGCCCGAACCAGTATAAACCTCGTGTCTCTTGTGTTGTTCATCGTGCTAGCCTACAATCGCGGCGAGGTTGTGGGCGTATTTCGGTAGGGAGTAGATCTTCACGCGCACCCCAGAGTTCGAACCTTAAGGGTTTTGCCGGAACCCGATATCCAACAAATATAAGTGGGGTGCTATCTGATTTCTCCGGCACCACCACGTTTTTCAAGGACTTTTCTAGTGCTCCTTCAGGTTCGGCAATCACTCTCTTCCTTTTTGATGTCTGATGCACAAGAACAACATTTGAGTGGAAAAACATGGTATGATGACAGATGGAATACATATTGATAATGGATGGGCATGGCATCTTGACATATATGATGAGTAAACTAAGCAGATGACGGTGCAACAAAGTAGAAGAAATGCAAGACACCTTATGCAATAAAACCTTGCCAAATTAGAATAGTCACCTTGATGGGTGAACATGACATGCCATCTGCCTTCGACTCCTCGAGGTCAGAATAGTCATTAGGATCATATTCTTGACAACAATCTGCAGGTGGGGAGCGTATGAGTTTCATTGCATCCAGAATGGAACTCGCCTTGGTGCCAATTTTATTAGTCATTGCAGTGTTCCACAATATTCTTCTGATGCGTGCATTCTCATATTCATTCTGATTACGTACAATATCTGAGAAGCATGAAAACATAAATAGTAGTGAGATTATCTTTGTAATGCAGAGGATATTCTAATATAGGGGCTTCCTGTAAACCCTTGTGTGCTATCACTGGATTCTGATGAGAGAGCCCATGTGTGCTATAGTATGGTGCGTGCATTAATATAATATGGCACAAGTACACAAAAATAGGCTCTAGAAGTAAGGATAGTTGGCAGATGATAGGTTCATAATATATTGTATAGAGAGTTTATTGCCAAACCATGATAACAAGAGCACACAACAACTAGGCAGATCATAGTGTACATAAAAGGGGTACACCATAACCAGCATATATAAATCGGGAAAGTGGAACTGGCTGGAAAATACGGTGTTGTATTGCTGCTACTAATTGCAAGCCTATCGATCACGTACAGGCCAACTCTATCAGCTGTTGACTGCAGATGTCCCTGCTCCCCTTAATGACAAGGAACATACTGTACTTACTAAATACAGAATAACAAAAGAGGAACATGTTAAAGAACGGAAGAGGAAGCATATTCTGGAGATTCCGCTTCTTTCCATACAATGTTGGTTGCCCACTCATGATGAATCACAATGCCCAAAGAAATGCAATTCCATGTTGTCTGTCTATATGTGGCCACATGCATTTGGAAAATCAAGTGGGAGCATTAGCTGACCAATTAAATGTGTGTATGTTAACTAATATCAGTATCATATCACAATTCGTATTTGAAGAAGTAAGCTTTGGACTTATGATTGGTGTGTTGTTTAGCTTCAAGAGTGGACTGCTGCTAGTGCGACACAAAGCAGCTACACAGATCATAGTGTAGATATATCAGGAAAACTGTAAGCATCACAAGTAAAATCAGGAAAGTGGAACTTGCTGGAAAATATGGGCTACTATTGCCGGTACGGCTAGAAAGTCTTTGGATACCAGCTCTCTTCAACTGAAGGTGCGGTACTGTTAATATCAGTGTAACTATCAAAGGCGACACAGCTCCCCACATTTCCTTGCTAATCTCATAGGATTCAAGTGGGCGGGCCACTACAATTCCTATTCCTATATTTACAAAATCCTACGAACCAAAGAGGCCCGAAGAGT